>NC_086004.1:11662500-11962500 GCF_030014385.1 Trichomycterus rosablanca | reverse complement strand
CGTCGAGTAAAAAGTATGCATAAGAAGACTTGGATTTATATTGTTGTTCTAAACAGTATGAAACTTTGAAGGGAGAAGAATTTTATAGCTTTAACTAACTTCCTGTTCTTTATATGAAGTTCCCACAATCTATACCAGTGGCGGCAAAATAATGGAAGATGGTGACCACATAATTATTACATAACAATTACACAACACAACAAACGTCATGGCGGTGTACATCAAACATAGACAAAGACATCAGCAAAAAAAATTACTGGCTACACTCGAACCAGAATAGCAGTGGATAAATATACAGTGGGGCCAAAAAGTATTTAGTCAGCCACTGATTGTGCAAGTTCTCCTACTTAGAAAGATGAGAGAGGTCTGTAATTTTCATCATAGGTACACTTCAACTATGAAAGACAAAATGAGAAAAAAAAATCCAGGAAATCACACTGTAGGATTTTTAAAGAATGTATTTGTAAAATATGATGGAAAATAAGTATTTGGTCAATAACAAAAGTTCAACTCAATACTTTGTAACATAACCTTTGTTGGCAATGAAAGAGGTCAAACGTTTCCTGTAAGTCTTCACCAGGTTTGCACACACTGTAGCTGGTATTTTGGCCCATTCCTCCATGCAGATCTCCTCTAGAGCAGTGATGTTTTGGGGCTGTCGCTGGGCAACACGGACTTTCAACTCCCTCCACAAATTTTCTATGGGGTTGAGGTCTGGAGACTGGCTAGGCCACTCCAGGACCTTGAAATGCTTTTTACGGAGCCACTCCTTTGTTGCCCGAGCGGTGTGTTTGGGATCATTGTCATGCTGGAAGACCCAGCCACGTTCCATCTTCAATGCTCTCACTGATGGAAGGAGGTTTTGGCTTAAAATCTCACGATACATGGCCCCGTTCATTCTTCCCTTAACACGGATCAGTCGTCCTGTCCTCTTTGCAGAAAAACAGCCCCAAAGCATGATGTTTCCACCCCCATGCTTCACAGTAGGTATGGTGTTCTTGGGTTCTTCTTCTTCCTCCAAACACGACGAGTTGAGTTTTTACCAAAAAGTTCCATTTTGGTTTCATCTGACCACATGATATTCTCCCAATCCTCTTCTGGATCATTCATATGCTCTCTGGCAAACTTCAGACGGGCCTGGACATGTACTGGCTTAAGCAGGGGGACACGCCTGGCACTGCAGGATTTGAGTCCCTCTCGGCGTAGTGTGTTACTGATGGTAGCCTTTGTTACGTTGGTCCCAGCTCTTTGCAGGTCATTCATCAGGTCCATCCGTGTAGTTCTGGGATTTTTGCTCACCGTTCTCATGATCATTTTGACCCCACGGGATGAGATCTTGCGTGGGGCCCCAGATTGAGGGAGATTATCAGTGGTCTTGTATGTCTTCCATTTTCTTACAATTGCACCCACAGTTGATTTATTCACACCAACCTGCTTGCCTATTGTAGATTCACTCTTCCCAGCCTGGTGCAGGTCTACAATTTTCTTCCTGGTGTCCTTCGACAGCTCTTTGGTCTTGGCCATGGTTGAGTTACAGATAACGAGGTCAAACAGGTGCCATTAATACAGGTAACGAGTGGAGGACAGAAGAGCTTCTTAAAGAAGTAGTTACAGGTCTGTGAGAGCCAGAAATCTTGCTTGTTTGTTATTGACCAAATACTTATTTTCCACCATAATCCTACAATGTGATTTCCTGGATTTTTTTTTCTCATTTTGTCTTTCATAGTTGAAGTGTACCTATGATGAAAATTACAGACCTCTCTCATCTTTCTAAGTAGGAGAACTTGCACAATCAGTGGCTGACTAAATACTTTATGGCCCCACTGTATATACTGTGTATTTACACCAATCAACCATAACATTAAAACCACCTCCTTGTTTCTACACTCACTGTCCATTTTATCAGCTCCACTTACCATATAGAAGCACTTTGTAGTTCTACAATTACTGACTATAGTCCATCTGTTTATCTGCATGCTTTGTTAGCCCCCTTTCACACTGTTCTTCAATGGTCAGGACCACCACAGAGCAGGTATTATTTAGGTGGTGGATGATTCTCAGCACTGCAGTGACACTGACATGGTGGCGGTGTGTTAGTGTGTGTTGTGCTGGTATGAGTGGATCAGACACAGCAGCGCTGCTGGAGTTTTTAAATACTGTGTCCACTTACTGTCCACTCTATTAGACACTCCTACCTTGTTGATTCACTTTGTAAATGTAAAGTCAGAGACGATCGCTCATCTATTGCTGCTGTTTGAGTTGGTCATCTTCTATACCTTCATCAGTGGTCACAGGACGCTGCCCATGGGGCACTGTTGGCTGGATATTTTTGGTTGGTGGACTATTCTCAGTCCAGCAGGGACAGTGAGGTGTTCAAAAACTCCAGCAGTGCTGCTGTGTCTTATCCACTTATACCAGCACAACACACACTAACACATCACCACCATGTCAGTGTCACTGCAGTGCTGAGAATGATCCACCAGCCAAATAATACCTGCTCTGTGGGGGTCCTGACTATTGAATAACAGGGTGAAAGCAGGCTAAAAAAGTATGTAGATAAATAATGGACTACAGTCAGTAATTGTAGAACTACAAAGTGCTTCTATATGGGAAGTGGAGCTGATAAAATGGACAGTGAGTGTAGAAAACACAACGTGCAAAGATTTATGATTTGGTGTAAAGAGCACAGACCTTAGACCCTGATTATCTCTAAATAGATTAATTTGTGGAGGAAGCCAAACATTTCTTCAACCAGATATCTGCTACCAACTGTTAAATACAGAAGGAGATCCATAATGTTATGGGCAGCCATCTGGTGGTAATAATTTGTTCAGTGATTGTTTTGCATGGTGGTGTAACAGCTGAAAAATAAGAGGCAATAATTTAGGACCAGGGGCAACAAATGGTGCAGGCACTATGCTCATAATTCCCATGGAGTTTAAGATAATTAATGTTTTTAAATGCTAAAATATAAAAAGTTACTGTTTTTTTCTTCTTACTGTTCCTTCTTAAAGAGTGCACCCAAATCTTATTATAAACTATTTGGGACAAATCAATAAGATGAGTCTCAAGTGAACATTTTTAGCTTGAATTTTGGGTTGTGTTACAGGAATATAACAAGATACATTAGCTAGGCAACACAATGCCAAATGTAAATTATGATGGTGATGCCATTAGATGGTTATTGAAGCAGAGATTATCAGTCCACAAGAACAACATTTCTAATCTAAAACAAAGACACAGTTGGGTTTTGCATAATAGTAAGTTCACCAAGATTTTGGAGTGACCTAGTCAAAACTACACTGCTCAAAAAAATTAAGGGAACACTTAAGTCACACGTCAGATCTTGATGAATTTTAGTTAAGAACAATATGACATAACAGTCAATGGGAACCAAAATCATCAACCCATGGAGGGGCTGGACTCAAATTCATACCAAAAATCTAAATAAAACATTGAAATCATAGGCTCATCCAATTTCCGTGAATTTCATCACGACAACTCCCCCACGTGCCTGTATGCACTCCCAGCAATGTCTTGGCATGCTTCTCATAAGATGCCGGATGGTGTTCCGGGGGATGTTCTTCCAGACCTGGATCAGGGCATCAGTGGGCTCCTGGAAAGTCTGTAACAGATGCCGGTCCTGCTGCTGGGTTAATGCCCTTCTACAACCCTGTCTTGCTCTCCTTGTGTAACGGCCTGTGTCCTAGAATCTCCTCCATGCTCTTGAGACTGTGCTGGGAGACACAGCAAACCTTCTTGTGACAGCATGTATGGATGTGCCATCCTGCTACCTGCAGGGCTGCACGTACTGTCTCATGCTACCGGTAGTAACAAGGACACTAGCCAAACGCAAAACTAGAGAAGAATCATTCAGGAAGAATAAGGAGAGCGTATTTGTCTGTGGCCACCACCTGCAAACCCATTCCCTTTTTGGGGGTTGTCTTGCCTCTTCGGTGCACCTGTTGTCACTTTTATTTGCACCAAAGCAAGTGCACTTGATTCACAATCACTTATGCTTCCTAACTGGGCAGATTGATATGCCTGAAGTTTAACTGACTTTGTGTTGTACTGTGATAATTAAGTGTTACCTTAATTTTTGAGCAGTGTGTATTTTATCTTTATTGTGTCATGTATGTTTTTTTATATGAACAGTATCCCAAAATACATGTGGGTTATGAGGCTGTTTTTGTCATATGTTTGACAAGCCATAAAGTTTATCTTAGTCAGCAGTGGTGTTTACTTTGTAATACCATTTACAATTTATATAATGGGAAGTTTTACCACTGTTCCATGTTGTCTTTAATGTATGATGGCTTTTACTGGCTATGTTTACAAGAGTCGTAATTCTCCAACCTGATTGAATTCTTTCTGATTATAGATTAAGACTGATGTGTTTATATGTACACTCTACTCAACAATCTGAGGAAAATCATGTTTACACGCATGCTACAAGTAATCCAATCTAAAATAACACGCTTGTGTAAAGTACTTAGTGTACACGTTGCCATGACAACAAGCATCACGCCAGTCAAAGCTTAAGGAGCAGCAGTTCGTTACCTGAGTTTTTACTTGGTGTGTTTGTTTTTTCTAAATGCTTTAAAATTATGGTGTATTCAGGGAAATGTACTTAACATTCACTTATTGAAGAAGGGGTTAGGAAGATGTCATGTCCTGCAACATTCTTAACTAATTTTGTCTCTTTGTCTCTTCAGCAGACCAGTTTTTCACTCCCACTGTGTTGAATTTTGTAAACGTTTGCTATGACGCAAATGCACATGCTCAGAACATACTCAAACTTTGTTTGGGAATGTAATCAGATACAGATGTTTACATGGCTATTATTCATCGACTTTTTCTTTCTTAGACCCCCCTGTATTTTAGTAGTTGCTGTCCACTGACCTTTGCACTTTGTGGCACATTGTCCAAGACCCAACATAGGCCATAGGTAGTTTAAAATAGATCTATATGACATCACAAGAAATTTCCCCATCCTATCAAGTGTGATTCTTCATTACTTTTCTCAATTAAATGCAACAGGACCTCCCTCTAGGCCACGTGTCAAACTCAAGGCCCGCGGGCCAAATCCGGCATGTCACGTCATTTCATGTGGCCCGCCAGAGCTTAAAAGACGTACGATTGTTTTAAATTACACTGTAAAATCGTACATAAACTGCATCTCCCACAATGCATGCCGATTTTGTGACCCGCAAAGTGACTGCATCCCGCCACTAGATGGCAGTGTTTCCACATCAGCGTTTAACTGAGGCGGTTTTCCAACAAGTGATGTTGAGAAATATTTACAAATGTACAAGAAGAGAAAACTGAAGCAAAAGGAAGGTTTGTGCTTCAAGAAAAAAAACCGGTACGTCTCTTGTGTTATGATGGCCGTGTCTGTGGTAAAGGAGTACAATATAAATTTAGATATACATTATAAATATACAATATAAATTTGGCATTTTGACACCTCACACAGAATTTAGCCTCCAACAAAAACAACAAATTGTCCAAGACTTAAAAGGCAGACTGCAATCACAGCAGGATACGTTACAAAAAAAAACATAAAGCAGAAAATGAGTTTGACACCCCTGCTCTGGGCTCACTGGGGCCTCGGCCCCCTTGTTGAGAACCACTGCTCTAATTTATCGATTATTTAAAGGATCACCCATCTCGCTTAGATAGAAATTATATTTGCGGACTAGTCTAATTGGACTGAGGTGTATACCTGGATGTATTCTATTCCAACTGAGCTATTAGTTGGATTATTAATGGATTATCGGGCTGCATGTAAACGCGCCTATGTGACTACGGTGGTTTGATAGAGCACCAGCGCATTAAAAATGGCCTGTAAGCTTTTTTTCCTGAATTGTCTTTAAAGACATCATAACGTGCTGTTTGTTGAGACATTTTATTCTGCTTTACGTATCTGGACAGGTTGTTTTTTAAATGTTTTGTTAGATTAGGCTGGTACTAGAGCTTAAATATACCTTAGTTAGTGTTGGATAACTTGGGGTTTTTCTTTTTTTCTTTGCATATAGTTGTCTTAAAATAAAATGTAGCAAATATGCAGACAGAAACTTATTCTATGCTTTAGTTCCTGATTTAAATGACACTTTGTGTACACTGTATATGGTCAGGTGATTGCTCAAAATAATAAAAATTATAATATGTCATGTATATTTATTATTTTAAAGAAGCGAAAGATTCCGTATACTCTCACGACCCATAAAATGTGCCTCGCATTAGCATATCACTTCTAATTATGCAGATCATTCAGTGTTTTTGTTTGCACGGATGACAGTGCAACCAAGCTTGGAGAGAGCTGAACTAATCATGCAGACAAGATCCAGATACTAGAAGAAATAAAAGTCTGTAAGATCAGCTTTAATTAAGGAAAAAAATAAATAAAAACATGGCCAGGCTTTAGAATTGGCAATAGCTGTCTTCTGATATCCTCAGGAATGTTATGCCTTTGTTTTATTCGACCGTCACCCGGTGCGCTCACCTAAAATCCAGGTGATCTTCCTGGGGGTAAACCCCATTATCGTATACGAGACCTGTGGTAGCATTTCATATCCTGTTTGGGTTATCCTTAATCTGTAGAATGCAGCAATGAGACAGAAAAGAGAGAGAGGAAGGAAAAGAGCAAGGAATAAGATGGTAAGACATTTTTCCATTCCATTTCACAAACATCCATCTGAGAATAAAATGCCGGAGAGAAGGCAGAGTAATGTATTCATCTCTGAAGCAAAGTGGGGTTGGTGGCAGCGGAATAGACAGGGGAGGGAAGGACGACGGAAGGAGGGAGAGAGGGATGATGATATTGCACCATTGTTTGCTGTAAATCGATGCCAGAAGAGTTGATTATTTTGACTGTGGGCCCAAACTGAGTCTTGCTTGTCGACTTTATATGCCGTACATCTGTCAGTTCCTAGTCGTGCACCTGCACTTGCCACTGTCTTTACATCTCTGGCTTTTTCTAGAAGTTTGGATGCATTTATAATTTTTCCGGTAACTGTGAAAATGCGATTTTTGTACTTTTCCTTTTACTTTCTATTTTTGGCAGAATATAGTAAAAAAGAAAGGCAGGTGCTAGGCAGTGTGCCCAGGATGACAGTATCTGAAAAGTCTTCAAATGTGTGCGAGTATGCCAAAGCCTGCCAGCAAGGTCACAGCAGTGGCTGCTTACCGATTGTCAGGCTGCTTTTCCAGTAAATACACTTCCAACACGCAAACAGCGGCACAGGGTGTAAAACGTGCCAAAGACGCATGACCTTGCAAATGTTATGTGAATCGAGTTTGGCTTAAGCTTTGGTTTTTGGTGTCTACATGACACCCAAACTTCATTATTATTCATTTGACTGCAGATGCGGCAAAGATCTTGTAATTAATTCAGTTAAGATACTTCCTTTTTGTTCTATTGTTTCTACACTCACTGTCCATTTTATCGGCTTCACTTACCATATAAGAGCACTTTAAAGTTATACAATTACTGACTGTAGTCCATCTCTTTCTCTGCATACCTTTTTAGCCTGCTTTCACCCTCTTCTTCAATGGTCAGGACCCCCACAGGACCACTACAGAGCAGGTATTATTTGGGTGGTGGATCAATCTCAGCACTGCAGTGACACTGACATGGTGGTGGTGTGTTAGTGTGTGTTGTGCTGGTATGAGTGGATCAGACACAGCAGCGCTGCTGGAGTTTTGAAATACCGTGTCCACTCACTGTCCACTCTATTAGACACTCCTACCTAGTTGGTCCACCTTGTAGATATAAAGTCAGAGACGGTCGCTCATCTATTGCTGCAGTTTGAGTTGGTCATCTTCTAGACCTTCATCAGTGGTCACAGGGCGCTGCCCATGGGGCACTGTTGGCTGGATATTTGTTTGGTTGGTGGACTATTCTCAGTCCAGCAGGGACAGTGAGGTGTTCAAAAACTCTATCAGCATTGCTGTGTCTGATCCACTCATACCAGCACAACACACACTAACACACCACCATCATGTCAGTGTCACTGCAGTGCTGAGAATGATCTACCACCCACATAGCACCTAATCTGTAGTGGTCCTGTGGGGGTCCTGACCATTGAAGAATAGGGTGAAAGGGGGGTAGCAAAGCATGCAGAGAAACGGATGACTACAGTCAGTAATTGTAAAACTACAAGGTGCTTCTATATGGTAAGTTTAGTTAGTGTAAAAACAAGGAGGTGGTTTTAATGTTATGGCTGATTGGTGTATATAGTGTGTTTTTTTCTCTGCAGAATTTGAACCAACTTATTTGGGCACTATTTACAGGTTGGTACTTTTATCCTGGAATACCAAGCTACTCAAGAATTGATTATACCATTTGGAAAAACAACAAATCTAATGGTGGCTTAAGACTTGTTGTACTTTTATGATGATGTACTTTGTTGAACTTGTTGTACTTTTGAGTTTATCAGGTGCAGCAATGTTGTTGGGATTTGTAAATACTGTTTAATAAATACTGTTCTCTTTAATACAAGCACGTGTAATGTTGGCACTCAGTGTAATTGTGATGTATTTGTACATGCACAGTATTTTATACTCTAGTATTTTATCAGTGGATGCTTTTTGATCACAAAACACTATTAGCTTTATATTTTTGGTTAGAGCACTATTCTCCTCCCAACATTGACAGTGAGGCTTTGAAAATCCCAACGACACCGCTGTACCGATACACTCTTACTAGTAAAACACACGCATGGCATTAGAGTCATTACAACAATAGTGTCATTGCAGTGCTCCATTTAAACATCATTATTTCAGTAGGGGTCTTATGGGGGTCCATTTCAAATTGATAAATGGGGTACAGGGAAGTGACAAAGTGTATAAAGCATGATATTGGTTACAGTCTGCAGTTCTCTTTACACAAAGTTGATCTGTATAATAGGTTTAGCCTATTACTGCCTTTCCTATTTTCCTATTTTGAAACTTTCCTAAGGAAAGTTTCACAAAATAATTTACAAATAAAAAAATTACAATATATATTTAGTAACTGCAAATCCTCAGCTCCTTTCTATCATTTTACTTTCTCCTGCTGTTCACTGAATTTTGAAAAAAAAAAAAAATTATAAATCCATTTAAACCTTGGCCTCATCATGCTGCCTTTGGGTATCTTTTTTGTTCACGGCTGGCTAGCCTTACATTTTCTGGTTGGTGATTGGCAGTGTGTCCAGCAGGCCAGTTCCTTGAAGACTACCACACTAGTGTCTAGTGGGTCCAGCGTTATTGATTTCCTGCTCATGCTCGCTGCCTGAGCTGTCAGTCAAGTGCTCAGAACAGCGGGGTGTCATCAGGAGTTTATTGACAACACGTGTTGCTTGGCAGATGTGAAACCAAGAGCAAATGAGCAAAACGGTAAAAAGTTAACAACAGCAATCACACAATTGAGAAAAAAAAAACAATACAAAAGACTATAAAGCAAGTAGCATATTGAATTAGAAAAATATTAGCACCAATATACTCTGTGGATTGAATAGAATTCACTCTGCTCTATGAGAGAGATTTTCTGACTTGAAGGAGAACCAATATGAAGTTATTTTACTTTTGTAGAGTACTAGAACTTGCTCCACACATTGAATCGAGTGATTACTTACAAAGAATAATTTGGGCACAATGATTAATCTATCTTTAAGATGGTGGAGTGAAAGTTTTGAGAAACATTACACCTCTTGAAGCTTGCTGTTCAATTTTCTTTATCAGGACTGAAGTGTGAGAGAATTGTATTCCCTTTTGTAAGAAGTAAGGAGAAATACTGCACAAAGGATCATTTAGGCTGGTCTGCCTCACACCAATTATTAGCTTGGTGTGTTACACATTAACCCACAAAAGTGCCACTCACCAGTAAACAACTTCCTCCTACCACTGATGACCCCCTTTTCATAACCCCACCCTTCTAAACCCCATATGCAGGCTCTGAACCATCTAAACTAAGAACTTGGTCATTGTGGTGGTGTCACAAATCTTTGTAGGCCCTTAAATGTGCCACCACCATTTGGAAGAAACAGCCAGACTTGTATATGTCAATTGCCTGGTTAACCATTGAGCTGAGGCAAGCCTTTGACTGCCCAGCTTCACGGCTCCTCTGTAGATATATATAGGTTCATTCACCACCTGCCAAGCCTGGGTTCTTTGTGAGCAAGAAGGACAGGATCTCTGTCAATGTCAAAAGATCACAATCAAGGACTTCCACCCCCTGCTGCTTATGAATTCTGATGAATTTAGTTTTCACTAAACTGGACCTATGCAATGCCTAAGATTTTATCAGAATCAGGCAGGGGGATAAATGGAAGATGACAGTTATTCCCACCTTGGAACACTATGAATACAGGATGATGCCCTTCGGGCTTATAAATTCTCCAACTGTCTCCCAATGGTTCATAAAGTAGTTACTCTGAGAAGCACTGGGGCTACGTTTGACTTGACTTGACTCTTTGGGCTGTGTCAACTACCACAGATTGAACGAGGTCACAATCAAGGATCTCCACCACCTGCTCCTTATAAATTCTTATGAATTCAGTTTCCACTAAACTGGACCTATGCACTGCCTTGAATTTAATCAGAATCAGGCAGGGGATAAGTGGAATATGTTAAACATTTGGAACACTATGAATACAGGAACCCTATGAATACAGAATGATGCCCTTTGGGCTTATGAATGCCCCAACTGTCTCCCAATGGTTCATAAAATAGTTATTCCCAGTTACACTGGGGCTACATGTTCATCTAACTTGAAGAAATCCTTGTCTAAAGCAAGATCATAGTTGAACACAGAGCACACATCAGGTGCAATCTGCAATTGCTTCTGGTAAAACATCTTTTTGTGAAACTAGAGAAATCTTAGTTTCACACCAGTACTGTAACCTTCCTTGGCTTTGTGGTCACCAGGGACAGTCTGCAACTTCGTCAGACAGTTTTTTGGGTTTTTTTTAGAAATTTTGGTACCACTCTTCAGCACCTCTGACCAACCTCAACAAGAAAGCGGATGCAACCTCAACAAGAAAGCAGATGCATTTGACAAAGTAAATGTCCAAGACCCTGAGGTCCCTTTTATCATTGAGGTGGATGCCTCCATTGTAGGGTTAGAAGCAGTTTGATTCCAATGCACAGGGCCCTAAAATAGACTGCACAGCTACATATATTTCTCTCACTGTCTGCCCCCTATTAAGAGAAATTGCGATGTTGGGAATAACATACTGCTGGCAGTAAAGCTTGCACTTGAGGAACTGAGGCAGTGACTGGGGGAACAAACAAGGATGGTGTGCTGGGGTACATTGGAGTCTGCAGGGGACATCATGTATCCAATGACGTCCTCTGTAAGTATACTGCACCCAGTGCTCATCCTATCTCACCCTTGGTCCCTCTTGCTTCTCATTTTCAGAGCAACACCATGATTTTGGTGATGGCTGATTAGTTCTCAAAGGTCTTCATATTTGTTGTGCTCCTAAAATGCTCCCTGTGACTGCCAAGATCCTTCTAGACAAAGTGGTCAGAGGCCAATGGCTTTTCCAGTGAACTGTTGTTGGATCAGGGACCCTAGTTCACCAGCCAGTGATGAAAGGCCTTCTGCTAGCTCTTGTGGACCTTCATTAGCCTGTCCACCAGATTCCACATGTTATACAACATGCAGACAGAGAGTGTCAACCAAGAGCTAGAGTGGATGTGCCAATGTCTTCCCTAAGCTAACCCTTCATTTTGGGCACCTGCTCTGGGCAAAGTATGCACTCAATACCCTCGGGCAATTGTTCTTAGGTATGTCACCCTTTGAATGTCAGTTTGGGCCCTTCTTAGATGATGTTTTGAGAGCAAGAGGCTACATTGGTTAGAGGCAAGACCTCCCACAGGAATTTATTGTGAACCAGGTGGCAGGTATGTAAATGTAAGGAGCTGCTCATAGAAGTTTGGGATACTGTAACAGGTTGATGTGATACCACTGCTTCCACTAGCAGAATGAAATGCGGGTTGACATGGTCGTTTTAAATGAATTACACATCCCAGAGTCTATAGCATCGATTAGCACAAATACACCACACCTGAGCTCAGTACTATAAAACTGGGCATTCAGCTCAGGGCAGTGCTTAGCCTTTGCATTTTACTTTGTCTAAGCCAGTAAGGTAGATGGTTGGTGTTGTTTTCCTTCCCCATGAATCAATAAATTATAGATCTTTTTTAGATGTAAGTATTGGAAAGAGGAGCAGTGGTCTGTGATACTGTCATTGGTGGATTGAGTAGCTGGCATATTGTGCCAGACAACAGCTCTGCTCTTGCGCTCTGGCCTTCTCTAGTTTTAGTTTCAATCTTTTATCTTTCTTTTTGCGTCACAGTCATCATTTCTTTAGGAACCAATCAGCTTCACTCTTTAATGAAAGTCTTATTTGCTCTTTTGTTTTCTGGCATGCCGGAGGCACAGGCTGTAGAGCAGTGGACTCTGATGCCCTACAGAACCTCAGCAGATTTGAAAATCTCCACAGATTTGAACGAGGTCTTGATGGGCCAGCACATCATGCTGTCTGCATAGAAAACATTTTTACCTACAGTGGCTTGACAGGGTGCAGAAAGCACCATTATTGCTGCATGCTTAATTAAACATTTACGCATCACGTCGGTGCACTCATGCACTACCTCTCATGTCAAAAAGAGACGTAGCATATCAGCCGCCAACCATCAGTGTTTTCAACATGTTAATGATGTAGCTACAAAGAAAGATTTTCTAATGCTCTAGCATGTCATGTTTCTCCCTGTCCAGCACTGAGATGCAGTCTGTTCAGTTTTAATTGGGAACTGCTACGATGTGAAATTTATGCAAACATGGACACATTGTTCTTGGAAAGTAGAAGGAAAGGGGCAATCTTTTTACACATCTTGCGTTGAATTGCAAATTTAGGGAAAACTAAGTTGTAAAAGACTAAACATTAAAAAAGGAGGTATATACAGTGTATCACAAAAGTGAGTACACCCCTCACATTTCTGCAAATATTTCATTATATCTTTTCATGGGACAACACTATAGACATGAAACTTGGATATAACTTAGAGTAGTCAGTGTACAGCTTGTATAGCAGTGTAGATTTACTGTCTTCTGAAAATAACTCAACACACAGCCATTAATGTCTAAATAGCTGGCAACATAAGTGAGTACACCCCACAGTGAACATGTCCAAATTGTGCCCAAATATGTCGTTGTCCCTCCCTGGTGTCATGTGTCAAGGTCCCAGGTGTAAATGGGGAGCAGGGCTGTTAAATTTGGTGTTTTGGGTACAATTCTCTCATACTGGCCACTGGATATTCAACATGGCACCTCCTGGCAAAGAACTCTCTGAGGATGTGAGAAATATAATTGTTGCTCTCCACAAAGATGGCCTGGGCTATAAGAAGATTGCTAACACCCTGAAACTGAGCTACAGCATGGTGGCCAAGGTCATACAGCGGTTTTCCAGGACAGGTTCCACTCGGAACAGGCTTCGCCAGGGTCGACCAAAGAAGTTGAGTCCACGTGTTCGGCGTCATATCCAGAGGTTGGCTTTAAAAAATAGACACATGAGTGCTGCCAGCATTGCTGCAGAGGTTGAAGACGTGGGAGGTCAGCCTGTCAGTGCTCAGACCATACGCCGCACACTGCATCAACTCGGTCTGCATGGTCGTCATCCCAGAAGGAAGCTGACGCACAAGAAAGCCCGCAAACAGTTTGCTGAAGACAAGCAGTCCAAGAACATGGATTACTGGAATGCCCTGTGGTCTGACGAGACCAAGATAAACTTGTTTGGCTCAGATGGTGTCCAGCATGTGTGGCGGCGCCCTGGTGAGAAGTACCAAGACAACTGTATCTTGCCTACAGTCAAGCATGGTGGTGGTAGCATCATGGTCTTGGGCTGCATGAGTGTTGCTGGCACTGGGGAGCTGCAGTTCATTGAGGGAAACATGAATTCCAACATGTACTGTGACATTCTGAAAGAGAGCATGATCCCCTCCCTTCGAAAACTGGGCCTCATGGCAGTTTCCCAACAGGATAACGACCCCAAACACAACCTCCAAGATGACAACTGCCTTGCTGAGGAAGCTGAAGGTAAAGGTGATGGACTAAACCCAATTGAGCACCTGTGGCGCATCCTCAAGTGGAAGGTGGAGGAGTTCAAGGTGTCTAACATCCACCAGCTCCGTGATGTCATCATGGAGGAGTGGAAGAGGATTCCAGTAGCAACCTGTGCAGCTCTGGTGAATTCCATGCCCAGGAGGGTTAAGGCAGTGCTGGATAATAATGGTGGTCACACAAAATATTGACACTTTGGGCACAATTTGGACATGTTCACTGTGGGGTGTACTCACTTATGTTGCCAGCCATTTAGACATTAATGGCTGTGTGTTCAGTTATTTTCAGAAGACAGTAAATCTACACTGCTATACAAGCTGTACACTGACTACTCTAAGTTATATCCAAGTTTCATGTCTATAGTGTTGTCCCATGAAAAGATATAATAAAATATTTGCAGAAATGTGAGGGGTGTACTCACTTTTGTGATACACTGTAGGTCACAAATGTAATTTTTGTTTTGTTTTAACAGGTGGTTCAGTTATAAAATCATTAAATGTACATTCACATTTAAATATGCACCATTTAGCAGATGTTATTGAGGCACATTTACATATGGCTTTGTATTTTCCCTAGTACACATATTACATTTATTTTACATTTTTGGCGTTTAGCAGACGAGTGACTTACAGATGTGCTTCAACAGGAAACATTTCCCTCTACTCTAGTTTAACTAGACAACAGTCCAAGAATACAAATTTGCTAAAACTCTGTAAGAACTAAGGTTTTTTTTTTCTTTCTTTGTTTAAAAAATGCTATAGAAGATTAGTAAGTGCATGTTATTGCTCAGCCTAAGTGCTTAATCATCTTTTTAAGACAGTGAGGGACTCAGATGTATGAATGGACAGGGGAAGTTTGTTTCACCACTTGAGTGCCAGAACAGAAAAGAGTCTTGATGCGTGTCTTCCTTGAGTTCAGGGCGGAGGATTGAGACGAGCAAGACTAGTGGCTCGAAGGTTGTGTGGTACAGACCCGGGTTTTATGAGTACTCTAAGGTATTGGTTTTGTAAGCAAGCATCATTGTTTTAAACTAATTGCAGAAATAGGTTTTAAGTTAAGTAACAACAGACACAATTGGCTGTGCCTGAGAAATGGTAGGTTGGCTTGGGAATCACCATCTTGATTAAGTGTTATCTTTCTTTTTCGACCCTTCACTGCTGACTGAGGACACCTCTCAACTGACATACGCCTGCACGAGTCGAGTTCATACACTGACGGGCACAGCATTATTCCTCAGCCCCATGCAGGCGCCATCAGTCAGCCAGCAGGGGCCGCAGTTGCATCAGTTATATGGACCTATGATCTGACTTTTTACCCCTAACCCTGAACAACAGCCAATCTTTGTTCATGCAGCTGCCCAGCCCAGTCAGAAGACAGAGCTGAGATTCGATACGATGTATTAGAAACCCCAACTCTGGTGTGCTAGCGTACGTTTTTACCGCTGCGCCATCTGAGCGGCCAAATGTTATCTTTCTTTTTGCGTCATGATCATCATTTCTTCAGGAACCAATCAGCTTCACTCTTTTATGGAAGTCTTATTTGCTCTTTTGCTTTCTGGCATGCCGGAGGCACAGGATATAGAGTGGTGGACTCTGATGCCCTACAAAACCCCAGCAGATTTGAAAATCTCCACAAATTTGAACGAGGTCTTGACGGTCCAGCCCATCAAGCCCATTAAGACCTAGCTTGTCCTTTTGTGTAGCTGGTCCATTTTTGGTTTTGTAAGCAAGCATCATTGTTTTAAAGTGAAAGCGGGCTGCTACAGGAAGCCAGTGAAGAGAACGCAGCAGTGGGGTGATGTGGCAGTGTTTAGGTTGGTTGAAAACCAGGCAGGCAGCTGCATTTTGAATTAGTTGCAAGGGTTTGCTAATGGACATGGGAACACCTGCCAGAAGGGAGTCGCAGTAGTCCAGCCGAGAGATTACAAGTGACTGGAAATGACAGAATCTTCTTGATGTTGTAAAGGAGGAACCGGAACAATCTTGTCATGGGGGTTACATGAGTAGAGAAAAACAGCTGGTTATCCAGAACATTACATTACAGTTCAAATAGTCAAAAATATAAGGACACCATTCAGGTAAAGCCATGTAGAAAGGTATTAATAAAGTCTAGGGAGGTGAAAAGAAAAATGAAGGTAATTTTACAGTTTTTATAATCCGACTGCAATTTGGGCACCTACTATTTGGCCTTTTCAATGTGTCACCTCATATCGTCATTTCCAAATCAAGTGCTTACTGCTAGTAGCGTAAACTGAAATTACAGTTTAGTAACTTCCTTTTTCGAGTGCTGATATTTTGTCCACACTTTTAGATTTAAAAGCTATAATTTAGCAAAATTTTTTGGGGGGTCAAAATTTGTTCAGCAGGCAACCCTTAACAAGACGGAATGCAGGCGTGCACCAGCCTTTACTGGCATGTGTGAGGTAGTTTTATGCTCTATGCTCCAGAGATGATCACACAAAGTGACTTCAGACTCGACTCAGACTCATTTCAAATGACTCGGACTCAACTCGTGACTCGCAAAAAATGACTTGTGGACAGCAAAAGTCAGCAACATTAGTTACGTGTGACAATGATATATATATATATATATATATCATCTGATCGTGTCAATTTCTGCTCTCTAATAACGCTCCGGCCGTCTTAACCCACAACTCATGCAATGGGTAAATGTTCCAGCCAGCTTCCGGCTTAGTGATGAAGCGTTGCTCCCTACTTAAAATGGTGGAATACCCTACGTAGTGCACTTCACAGTAACAGATAATGTGAATGGAACACGCCTACAGAATTGCTGTTAATGATTTTAAGAACCGCTTTCTGAACCAATCAGACCTTCTGATTGTAATTTTTTGTAAGAAATGCTGATATTTGCATGTATTGCAGCGTCACACAGATGATTGTCAATGAAACGCTTGATTGGCTTTCTAACGAGTTCATGTTTTACTTCACAACCGGGAAAAGTTTGGAGATTTGTAATTATAAGCACATTTACAAAATAACGGATTATATTCCTAATGGAAGAACATTAGCTAAGGTAAGCAGTATTATGGATTTTTTGCTGTGTTTGGGATTTTGGCTGCTGTGCCGTAATTTGTATTAAAAACAAAACGTCAGTTTAAGCTTTTAACTACTGGTACTTAGGAAAATAAAGGCATTTAATATAATCTGTTGTTGTTGTTTATCTGAACTTACATATTATTTGTTTATTTCTACGCTACACTTGCAATATATGTTTTATGTATATTATATTGACTCGTGACTTGACTCAGACTCCAGCCTAAAGACTTGTGACTCGAATTAGACTCGTATTTTGTGTCTTGTGAATATCTCTGCTATGCTCCCCACATTGGCAAGGAGTTGATTCCCAAGCCAACCCTCCCTTTCTCAGGCACAGCCAATCAAAAACTATTACTTATTCAGACAATTCACTTTCATTTTTGTTTCACTAGCAGTTCTTTGTGAATATATTTAGTATAAGCCTCTTTGTCAGGACATCTTAGACGTTACTGTTCTGATTGACACTAATTTCAGTCCACAATCACCTTTTTTCAATGCTTGTCTGATTTGTCCCGAATTATCAATAATCACATTTTGTATTTTGCATACATTGTTTACACAATAGTCTAATTACTAACTGAATGCCAGGGTGATCTTTCCAAAGCTGTTTCTTAGCAAACAGGGAGGAAATCTTGAAAATGCTGACATTTGAACAAAATACCAAGAGAATTAAGCTGGCACCACACTGTTATTGGCATAATAACACTTTTGATTACCTAATATCAGTTCCTGTGTCATTTCACAACCTTCAAAAGCTCCGAGACTAAAGTACACTTAGAGGACACACTCCTTTCTTTCTTTTTTCTGTAACATAGTTTCTTGTATCTTAAAGGATATGTCCCCATAAAACCTCTTTCTCTGTGCCACAGTTGAGCAATAATTCAGCCAATGCTAATAAGGCCAAGCCTGTAGGGATGGTGGCAGATGAGTCTGGCATTCGGACAAATTTGCCACTTGACTTTTCTTTCTTGTCGACAGTGCTACACTAGGGATTTTTCCGATGCGAAGACTTCTTCTTCCATCAATTTGAATATGATATCTGTCTGAGCAAAGGCTGTAAAAGTTGGAGTAGGTACAATATCACTTGTTTTTGCTTGACTGCTCATTTAAGAAGTGTTGAAGTTGTGCTAGCTCCCAAGACAGCTGGGGTGTTAAGACAGTAGAGTGGCACACCATTTGGTCTCTTGCTTATTTCTCATGCCTTCTTCGCGTTGTTCTGAGCAGCAAAATTATTCAAATCATCCCACATATGTATATACATGTGTAATATACGTACATATACACTGATCAGCCATAACATTAAAACCACCTCCTTGTTTCTACACTCACTGTTCATTTTATCAGCTCCACTTAACATATAGAAGCACTTTGTAGTTCTACAATTACTGACTGTAGACCATCTGTTTCTCTACATACTTTTTTAGCCTGCTTTCACCCTGTTCTTCAATGGTCAAGACCCCCATAAGACCACTACAGAGCAAATATTATTTAGGTGTTGGATCATTCTCAGCACTGCAGTGACAATGACATGGTGGTGGTGTGTTAGTGTGTGTTGTGCTGGTATGAGTGGATCAGACACAGCAGCGCTGCTGGAGTTTTTAAATACCGTGTCCACTCACTGTCCACTCTATTAGACACTCCTACCTAGTTGGTCCACCTTGTAGATGCAAAGTCAGAGATGATCGCTCATCTTTCGCAGCTGTTTGAGTTGGTCATCTTCTAGAATTTCATCAGTGGTCACAGGACGCTGCCCACAGGGCGCTATTGGCTGAATATTTTTGATTGGTGGACTATTCTCAGTCCAGCAGTGACAGTGAGGTGTTTAAAAACTCCATCAGAATCGCTGTGTCTGATCCTGTCGCCGGTTTATTTATTATTTATTTATTTATTAGGATTTTAACGTCATGTTTTACACTTTGGTTACATTCATGACAGGAACGGTAGTTACACATTACACAAGATTCATCAGTTCACAAGGTTATATCAAACACAGTCATGGACCATTTAATGTCTCCAATCCACCTCACTCGCATGTCTTTGGATTGTGGGAAGAAACCGGAGCACCCGGAGGAAACCCACGGGAACACGGGGAGAACATGCAAACTCCACACAAAAAGGACCCAGACTGACACACCTGGGGATCGAACCCAGGACCTTCTTGCTGTGAGGCGACAGTGCGACCCCGAGAAAGTTGATTAAATAGTAAAATAATGTTGATATTTTTACTCTGCCTGCTTCTCATTTTCATTACCTGAGTGTAACATCTACTCTTATTAGTAACAGCTTATCAGAACTGTACAATTTACTGCTTTTTATAGAGATACAACTAATATTGAGCAGAATTGGTCTGGCACTCCACAACTGTCGCAGTTTCTTATGTGGCCCATTAGAAATGTAATTGCCCACCTCTGGTCAGAGTCACACGTAAGTCGCACACACAGCGACTTCAGACTCGACTCTGACTCGTTTCAAATGACTCGAACTCGACTCGTGACTTGTGCACAACAAGAGTCCCTAGCGTCAGCATGTGTTAAAATTAGTTACCTGTGACAATTAATTCTATATTATATTCTGATCGTGTCATTTTCTGCTCTCTAATAACGCTCCAGCCGTTTTAACTCACAAGGCACGTCATGGGTAAATGTTCCAGCCAGCTTCCGGCGTCGAATGAAGCATCGCTCCCTACCTTTGGAATCTCACTTAAAATGGTGGAATACTCTACGTAGTGCACTTCACTGGAACAGCTGGTGTGAATGAAACGCTCCTACAAAATTGGCGCTAATGGTTGGAAGAACCACTTTTTGAACCAATCAGACCTTCTGATTGTAATTTTTAGTAAGAAATGCTGTTATTTGCATGTATTTAGTTTGCAGCATCACACAGATGATTGTCAATGAAACGCTTGATTGACTTTCTAACGAGTTCGTGTTTTACTTCACAACCGGGAAAAGTTTGGAGGTTTTTAATTATAAGCACATTTACAAAATAACAGATTCTATTTCTAATGGGACACACGCTTATACGTTTAATAGCATCTGGAAGTACAGAAGTTAAGGTAAGCAGTATTATTGCTGTGTTTTGGATGTTGGACACTGTGCCTGATTTATTGCGTGCTTTTGTTTTGTAATGAAAACAAAACGTATCAGTTTAAGCTTTTAACCAGAACCTAGGAAAGTAAAGGCACTAAGAAAAACGGCAAAATACAGCTGCTAATCTGTTGTTGTTTTTTATCTGAACTTACATATTATTTGTTTCTATGCTACATTTTCAGTATATGTTTTGTGTTTATTATATTGACTCGTGACTTGACTCAGACTCTACCCTAAAGACTCGTGACTTGACTCGGACTCGTATTTTGTGACTTGTGAACATCTCTGCCTCTGGTCTAAACACTACAGTATTCAGTAAAAATGAATACAAATAATTGTAACGAATCTTGTTTAGAGTACAAAATGTTTGAACTCAATATTTATGAATTTTTAAAACAATCCAATCCCAGATCCCTTTTCCATTCTGAAGGTTATAATTTTTGAAAGTGCCCTTCTAAACAAATTCTTCAAACAAACTCTTTGCACCTTGTAACCCCTTTCTGAAGGGGGGAAAAAGAAGACAGAATGTTGATGGATGGCCCTGAGGCACTAGGAGAGCAGTGGAGAGAAGTGGACTCTATCACAGCTGTAAGCGAGAAAGGAGATCCATTTGACAAATACAGCGTCCTGCACATGCAGTGTAAAAACTGTCAGACGTTCTGACATTCTCCTCCGCTGACGGGTTTGGCAGGCTGTTGGATGGGCCAGAAACACAGCACAGATGTGGAATAGCAGTACATTTTGATGGCTCGAACTTAGTTTTCAAAGACAAAGATAGTTCAAAGGAAGAGCAGAGCAAAGCGCTGTCATTAATTATTCTTTATTGTTTCTCAGTTGTCAAAAACAGATTAGAAGTGTGCTTATTTCAATCAGGATTACTTGTATAATAGGATTTGATGCTTACTTAAGTCATAATTATAAATACATTCTATGTAAACTAGTAACACAAATACAACCCCAAATCAGAAAAAGTTGGGACAGTATGGAAAATGCAAATAAAATAAAAACACAGTGTTCCTTACATTAACTTTGACTTTTATGTAATTGCAGACAGTTTGAACCAAAGATATTTCATGTTTTGAAATAAACTTCATTTCATTTGTTTATATACCTCCATTCCTGCATTTCAGGCCTGCAACACATTCCAAAAAAAATTGGGAGGGGGGCAATTTAGGGCTATTAATGAGGTAAAAAAAAACTAGGATCTCCAGTTTGTTAACAAATGTGTGAGAAAATGATTGAGATGTATAAAAACACTGAATCTCAAAGATAGATTGGAAGGGATTTGCATATTTCTTTCTCTACAGTGCATAATATCATTAACGCCTGTGATCTTCTATCCCTCAGACGGCACTGCATCAAGAACTGCCACTCAACAATAGCTGATATAACCACATGGGTGAGGGATTACTTTGGCAAACCTTTGTCAAGCACTACAATACAGAGTTACATGCACAAATGCCACTTAAAACTTTATTGTGCAAAAAAGAAGCCTTATGTTAACCATGTCCAGAAGCGGCAACTTCTCTGGGCTCTGAGGCATCTAGGATGGACCATCACACAGTGGAAACGTGTGTTTTTGGAAAAAAATGGATGCCGTTTGCTCAGGACCATCCAGACTGTTATCAGCAACAAGTCCAAAAGCCAGGATCTGTCATGGTATGAGGCTGTGTCAGTGCCCTTGACAAAGGTCATTAACACTTCTCTGATGGCAGCATTAATGCAAAGAAGCATTAATTAAGATCTTCGAGCAACATCAAGACCTTCGACCTTCAAGACGTCATCTTTTCCAGGGACGTCCATGCATTTTTTAACAAGACAATGCAAAACCACATGCTGCACACATTACAAAGGCATGGGGGCGGCACGGTGGCTAAGTGGGTAGCACTGTTGCCTCACAGCAAGAAGGTCCTGGGTTCGATCCCCAGGTGGGGCGGTCTGGGTCCTTTCTGTGTGGAGTTTGCATGTTTGTCTTGCATGCAGACAAAACATGAAATATTCCAGGTTCATCCTGTCTGCAATTAAAGTCAAAGTAAATGTAAGAAACTAAAAAAAATATTATTATTATTATTATTTCTTTCCATTTCATTTGTGCGTTTTCTTCCTTTTTCTCTTTTAATTCTGCTGCTAGGGACCCAGACCACGTCCGAGGAGGGTATATTTGCCTGACACATGCTCCCTCCGATGCATGCACAGTCCACCAACCCCGTCTGAGTCGCCCATACTTCGGATTTTCTGCATGCAAGGCCAGTCTCACGCATGGAGAGTCACGCACTGATCTCCACGTTCCTTTACTACTGTACAGGCATCTTGGGATACTAACCAGGGTCCTTACACAGAGTCGAACACCCTACCCCCTCCTTTTTAGTTCGGTCTTTTCTCACACAGCAGACTAGTGGCACTGCCAACTGTGGCTGCAAGGTAGCAGAGCCGAGATTCAAACACCAGAACTACTCTTAACATCGTTAATGTTTCCTGTACCCATTGATCAGACAATGGGAAAAACAGAGCACATTTCAGGTCATGCCTCAGCATCTCATCAGTGTCCTGGACTTAACTTTCCAAAACACAAAATTCCATTTTAACAACATTTTGCATCCAAATTTAATCAAGCTTCATTCTTCATCCATTGTTTCCTTAATTATTACATTTTGTCCAGTCCCTGATGCAGCAAGCAGCCTCAAACCATGATTCTCCCATCAATATTTTTCAGCTGCAATGATTTTTTGTGTTGGTCTGTGGTGATTTTCGACTCCAAACATATCATTATGTCTTCTACAACTGAGGTCAAAAGTTATTATACACTCCGAAGATCATGACAGGCTTGGGATTTCAGTGGTTTTTGTGACTGATCTTTGTCAAGGCAGCACAGTGGCTTGTTGGGTAGTGCTGTCGCCTCACAGCAAGAGGGTCCTGGGTTTAATTCCCAGGTGGAGCAATTTGGATCCTTTCTGGTTTTTGTCTGGGAGCTTTGGTTTTCTTCCACAGTCCAAAGACGTCCAAGTGAGGTGAACTGGAGATACAAAATTCCCGTGTTAATGTTTGACATTAAACTTGAACTGATGAATCATGTGTAACCAGTAACTATCTGACCTGTCATGAATGTAATCAAAGAAACTGAGATATTTCATGTTTTGTCTGGTCAAGTGTATTTCATTCATTAATAAACATCCATTCCTGCATTTCAGACCTGCAACACATTCCAAAAAAAGTTGAGACAGTAAAGCATTTACCACTTTGTAATGTTGCCATTCCTTTTCACCACACTTAAAAGACGTTTTGGCACCAAGGATACCAAGTGATTTAGTGTTTCAGCTTTTATTTTGTCTCATTCTTCCTGCAAACATGTCTTAATGTTGTTGTCGCATTTTTCGTTTAAAAATTCTCCACACATTCTCTATTGGGGACAGGTCAGGACTGCAGGCAGGCCAGTCCAGTACCAATACCCTCTTCTTCCACAGCCTTGCCCTTGTAATGTGTGCAGCATGTGGTTTTGCATTGTCTTGTTGAAAAATGCATGAACGACCCTGGAACAGATGACGTCTTAAAGGCAGCATATGTTGCTCTAAGATCTCAATGTACTTTTCTGCATTAATGCTGCCATCACAGAAGTGTAAATGATCTTTGCCAAGGGCACTGACACAAACCCATACCATGACAGACCCTGGCCTTTGGACTTGTTTCTGATAGTTGCGGATGGTCCTTTTCGTCTTTGGTCCCAAAAAAAGACCTGAAATGCTGATTTATCTGACCACAATACATGTTTCCACTGTGTGATGGTCCATCCTAGATGCCTCCGAGCCGCTTCTGGACATGGTTAACATAATGCTTCTTTTTTGCACAGTAAAGTTTTAAGTGGCATTTGTGCATGTAACTCTGTATTGTAGTGCTTGACAAAGGTTTGCCAAAGTAATCCCTCACCCATGTGGTTATATTAGCTAGTGTTGAGTGGCGGTTCTTGATGCAGTGCCGTCTGAGGGATCGAAGATCACGGGCGTTCAGGTTAAGCTTGCGCTCTTGGCCTTTACGCACTGAAATTCCTCCCGATTCCTTGAATGGTTTAATGATATTACGCACTGTAGAGGGAGAAATATGCAATCCCTTCCAATCTTTCTTTGAGGTTCATTGTTTTTAAACATTTTAATAATTTTCTCACGCATTTGTTGACAAACTGGAGATCCTCTGATCATCTTTGCTCATCAAAGACTCAGCCTTTCCTGGATGCTGCTTTTGTACCAAACCATGATTACAATCACCTGTTTGGAATCACATCATTATGTAGTTTTTTTACCTCATTGATAGCCCTAAATTGCCCCTGTTCCAACTTTTTTTGCATTGTGTTGCATGCCTGAAATGCAGGAATGGAGGTTTATTAACAAATGAAATGAAGTTAAGTAGGAGCACAGTCATGTTATAGGTGTCGACATACTTTTAGTCAGTAATGGATGTCTTTAAAGGAGAGTAAGAATGTCCTTCATTCATATATTTATACATTTCAAGCATGGATTTAATGGAAAGTTATCCATTTTAAAGTAAACCCTCAATCTCATCCCAGGATTTTGTGACACATTCCTTATGTATGACTGACATACAAGAGCGAGTGAAGAGCCAGCAAATGGATTTAAGCACTCGGTTGGATCCTGACTGTAATTGTTCCCAATGAGATGTCAATGTCATGGGAGGATTTTGCAGAAATCTTAAGACAGCATTTCTGTCAGTTATTAATATGGCCTTAAGACCTGCAAAGAATTTATTAGTAACTATAATTCCACCTATCTTGAGTAAAATCCTTTCTAGGCCAGTGCAGTTTATTTTAATTGGTTTTGTGAAGTGACAAAGGTTGCGGCAATAGCAAAACATTGAGAGTTTTTGTGTGTGGCGTCTGTCAGCCTGCCTGATTAATTTGTTTATACCTGTAAGTCAGGTGTGAAAATGTTCTGACGAAACATTTCTCTTTATTATTTAAACAGCACTACTTTTCTTTAGCGGTGTTCGTCCCGGTTGAAGATGTGCTCGTGCAGTGCCGTGTTGATATGGAAGTTGACAGCGACTGTAGCATGGATTATGAATGATTTAGAGAAGGATTTTCCTTCAACGTTTTACTCATTATTCTTAATCACACACACACACTCACACACTTCAGCTTTTTTGGCCCATTTCCCTCCCTCATTTCCTCTGTCTTCAGGCTGACAGTGACAGATAGCAACCTTGCTAGTATATCTCCACCACTCCAGACAGGGATAGTATCACAAGCCTAAAGACAAACCCGAAGACTTTTCTGGAGAGTTAGTTTATTTAAGAACAATGGAGCGCCTGTCCTGAAGAGAAAACTCTGAGCGTGCTGTATGAGCGCTGTAGCAAAAGAACCAAAAATCTCTCATTTAAGTCAAATACAAATTGCTTATTTAAGGAATGTGGAGGAGAGCACCAGAGTCAAAGTAAATACAACTTATGTCAATATTTTTATTTGTTACTTTTCTTTACAGCACTAAGGGTCCATCCGAAAACCTAGTGAGCTGCCTAGCTGCCAAAATAGAGAGGATTCTTTTTATATGTATATATAAATCTCTGCTCTGATTGAGGAGAACGAAGCTAACCCACGCCCCGACACGTGGGCAGCATGCCGTATGCATCTCATCACCTACACTTTGACGAGTGCAGTGCAGCTTAGCTGCGTGTACGGAGGGACACACCCTAAGAGCACTCTTTTCTCATCTCTGTGCAGGCGCCATCAATCATCCAGCAGAGGTCACAATTGCACCAGTCATGAGAGAGAGAGACTCTATCCGGCTTAGTCCTGCCTATATGAACAACAGGCCAATCGTTGTTCATGTGGCCGCTCAGCCTCAGCCGGCAAGGCAGAGCTGAGATTCGATACAATGTATTCGAGATCCCAGCTCTGGTTCCAGCGTGTGTTTTTACCGCTGCGCCACCTGAGCGGCAAATAGAGAGGATTCTAATATGACATCAAACTTATAAGGCAGCGTCCAATTTTTACCCAATTGCATTATGCTTCCTCTCTACTGAAGCTGACCCCCGCCCCGACTGAGGACAGCAAACTGACACACGCCCCCTCCGACACGTGAGCAGTACCCGACTGCATCTTTTCACCTGCACGAGTTCATATGCGATCAGCCCTGTGCACGGAGAGACACACCCTGATCAGCATTATTCCTCTACTCTGTGCAGAAGCCATCAATCAGCCAGCAGAGGTGGTAATTGCATCAGTTATGAGGTCTTGGATGAACAACAGCCAAACGTTGTTCATATAGCCGCCCAGCCCGGCCGGACGGCACAGCTGAGATACTAGCGTATTTTACCGCTGCGCTACTTGAGCGACATAAGGCAGGTTTTTAAGATGCGCTACTTAGGCTCATCCGAAATCGCATACTTCCATACTGAACGGTACACGAAAGCAGTACGCTAAAGCGGGTAGTGTGTTTGAATATGTAGTATTCATTAAACAGTACGCGAGAAGTACACGGATAACCTACTGCTTGGGCAGCGATTGCTGAGTATGCAAACAATGCACACTTGCGGTCCGCTAATCTATCCCATAATTATATTGGAGCTGCAAAGGCGTTCGTAGCGAACACAACATGAGCCAACTTCGTGGCGTCATGCATCACATGACGTTGGTAAGAGGGCGGACATAGTACGTACAAGGTTGCGTGCATACTGTGTACTTGCACACTGAAAGAGCGTACTGCTTTACCGGCCGAGCAGTGCGCGATGTCATAGTAGAATCCTCTCTATTTAGGCAGCTGCTTAGGTAGACAGTAGGCAGCAAGGACACAGTATGGTTTTTGGACAGACCCATAATAAACATTTCCACACACCCAGTAAAGTAGCTCGCCAGCACCAGTAGCCGAACAATCTGCTTATACAATGAAACCATTTGCTGCATTCTGATTGTGGTAGAGATGCTGTTACCATTTCATTTTTACCAGGTCTTTGAAAACAGGTCCTGGGTTCGGGTCCTTTCTGTGTGGAGCTTGCATGTTCTCCCAGTATCCGAGTGGGTTTCCTCCGGGAGCTCCGATTTTCACCCAAAGTAAATCGGAGCTACTTAGATGTGTATGTATGAGTGTGTGTTTGTGTCTGCCCTGTCCAGGGTGTTTCTGTGTGCCTTGCGCCTATTGAGAGCTGGGAATTGGCTCCAGCACCCCCCGCTACCCTGATTAGAATAAGCAGCTTAGAAAGTGAGTGAGTTTAGGGAAGGCCCTCTTCATTTTGAGAATGTCTGTGCCGCTGTGCACAAAGAAATGCTTGGTTTATAGATACTCAGGTGGTCTGCACAAAGCTCTGATCTCAACCTCACTGAACAACTTTGGAAGAACTGAAAGCTCAACTGAGGCTTTACTGACCAACATCAGTGCCCAGCCATACAAATGCTCTTTTGACTGAAGGGTTACAGATTTCCACAGGTATATCTCAAAGACCTGTGAGAAGCCTTGCCAAAAGAGTGGCTGTTATGGATGTCTCTCTATTTCAGTACCATTTGTATTTGAAATAGGATGTCCACCAAGCTCATGGTCAGGTGTCCGAATACCTTTGGCCATAAAGGGTATCTTCCGAAAACCTGACATTGGGTGTGTTCGAAAACCTAGGGAGCTGCCTTGCTGTCTTACTGCCTACATAGGCAGCTGCCTCAGTAGAGAGGATTCTAATAAGTCCTCGACTTATAAGGCAGGTCATTCGAACGCGCTACTTAGACAGCGAGCGGCACGGTGGCTAAGTGGGTAGCACTGTCGCCTCACAGCAAGAAGGTCCTGGGTTCAGTCCCGAGGTGGGGCGGTCCGGGTCCTTTCTGTATGGAGTTTGCATGTTCTCCCCGTGTCTGCGTGGGTTTACTCCGGGTGCTCCGGTTTCCTCCCACAGACCAAAGACGTGCAAGTGAGGTGAATTGGAGACACTAAATTGTCCATGACTGTGTTCGATATAACCTGATGAATCTTGTGTGATGAGTAACTACCGCTCCTGTCATGAATGTAACCAGTGTAAAACATGACGTTAAAATCCTAATAAAACAAACAAACAAACTTAGACAGTGATTTCATCGGGTTTCGCTTACTAAGCTAACAGTTAGCATCTTGCCATTCAAACCAATGGGATGGGGTGTCAGTGCGCTAGCATGTCACCTAACATCTCCCTCCGTGTACCGAAAATGGTTAAATTCACTGACAAACCCGAACTTGCAAATAAAAACACTTTTTAATACAAGTTAAAAATCAATAATAATTTATTTACGTTTGAAAATAACTCGTTTCTCCACACCGTCAGCCATGTTTTTTTTATTTTTCTGTGAGAGAAGAGCTGGGATTGCCTTGATCACTAAGGACGCTTCCGATGCTCACTCGTTCTTGAGTCAAAGTAACATTGAAATGTTAAGATGCCTAACCAGACAGCATATTAAGGCATCTAGGATTTCGAGCAGCCCCATTCTCGGGAGCGCGCGTAGGATGACGTAAAATGCCGTCTATGTAGAGAGCGCCCTAGCTTTTCGAACACACAGATTGTCTCAATGCAACTTTACAGATTCCAGGACCAACAGACCAATAACCCTTCTTGAGCAAGCCGAGGGCAACAGTGGCAAGGAAAAACTCTTTTAAAAATACAGGAAGAAACCTTGAGAGGAACCAGACTCAGGAGGGACCCCTCATCCTTCTTGGGTGGCCTGGAGACTGGCACTGGGTGGACAACATTTTGGTAACAGACAGTTCTGTAGGTTCGTTCCTGTCTTTGAAAACTGTACATTTATGATGGTGATCAATGCTGCTTGACATGACTTTTAGTCTTGTAGATACTTTTTGTCTGGCAACATCATTTTTGGAAAAAAAACAATGGATTTTTTTTTTTTTTTTTTTTTTTTTAAGCTTTTCCCCTTAAACAATTCACTGTAGCAAAAAGTGGCACAGAGAGTAAATCATTTTTTTCAGAACTCAGTCATGCCTCACGTAGGCAAAGTTCAAAACAGTGATGCTAACAACAAATCACTCACCAATGCTCATAAACACTGTCCACCAGGAAAATAATGTTGTTTCTGTAAATATGCATGGCTGGCTGATAACTCGCCAAGTAATACTGAACTTAAGGCTGTAGCATTATCACTTGCACTGTGGTCTTCCACTCCAGCACTGTAGGTTTAAACGAAATATGGACAGGCTATTAAAGTACACATTTCGATTTAAACCGTGATCCTGTTCCTAAGTTCAAGTTGCTGATTTGCTTGTGTAATGGATTATACACATCCAGACTTTAGAAGTGCATTGACTACAGGAGGCTGGGCAGGTTTATAGGACGGGAATGTTTATGAGCTATTTATGAGGACTCAGGTGTTGGCGAGGCCACACTCAATTTCAGCACCATTCACAGCAAATCGTTTATAGCTAAACTTAATGTTCCAAGAAATTTTTATACTGGCTTATATAATAAGAATTTGATTTCATTAACTTGAGTTATTATTACTGAATATGCAAACCCAAATCAGAAAAAAGTTGGCACAGTATGGAAAATGCAAATAAAATAAAAACACAGTGTTCCTTACATTTACTTTGACTTTTATTTGATTGCAGACAGAATGAACCAACTTTATTTCATTTGTTAATATACCTCCATTCCTGCATTTCAGGCCTGCAACACATTCCCAAAAAAGTTGGGACGGGGCCAATTTAGGGCTAGTACTGTAATCATGGTTTGGTACAAAAGCAGCATCCAGGAAAGGCTGAAGCTGTGTCAGAAATCGCATACTTCCATACTAAACAGTATGTGAAAGCAGTACGCAAGAGCGGTTAGTATGTCCGAATACGTAGTATACATTAAAGAGTACGCGAGATGGGCAGCCATTTATGAGTATGCAAACGATGCACACTTGCGTTCCGCTAATGTATCCCATAATTCAACTGGAGCTGATAGATGGTGAAAAGCCAAGAGTCGGCTGTTTACAAGTGTAAGACAAAAATGTGAAGTATTATTATTGCGTACAACCCTGAGTAATGTTATTAGTAGCTTTGTAGACAACTACAGACTTAATTTTGTCTGTTTTTAAAGTTGTTATAACTGCGGCGATGTAACATCACGTGTCACGTAATCCTGATAATCCTGAGTCAAAAATATAGTGCCACTGAATAAGTATAAAAAAAAAACCTTCAATTCCAAGAATACAATGACAGAATTGCAGAATGTTCAACCTTGATTTAGTTGCCAAATTTGGAATGCTGGCTGGCCAGTAAAACACATGCACTCACTTTATCTACAATGCATACCTGGCATTTTCTTGCTATAATAAACAAGTAAAAATAAATCAAAGTGATGGCATTTGTCTTTCTAAAATCCTATTTTACGCCTCCATCAATTGAACCTTCACACATATGAAAGAGATACACCAATGAAGCATAACATTATAACCACCTTCCTTACCGACTGGTCTGTGGCTGTGTAGCCCCATACGCAACAAACTGTTATGCACTGTGTATTCTGACACCTTTCTATCAAAACCAGCATTAACTTCTTCTGCAATTTGAGTTACAGTAGATCGGACCACATGGGCCAGCCTTCGCTCTCCACGTGCATCAATGAGCCTTGGCCACCCATGACCCTGTCGCCGGTTTACCACTGTTCCTACCTTGGACCACTTTTAATAGATACTGACCACTGCAGACCGGGAACACCCCACAAGAGCTGCATTTCTAAAGATGCTCTGACCCAGTCGTCTATAGCCATCACAGTTTGGCCCTAGTCAAATTTTTCCTGCTTTTAACACATCAACTTTGAGGATAAAATGTTCACTTGCTGCTTAATATATCCCACCCACTAACAGGTGCCGTGATGAAGAGTTAATCAGTGTTATTCACTTGACAATGGTCATAATGTTATGCCTTGCATAGGACATAAGTCTTAAATGTCCAAGTTTAATGTTTTTCTTGCCTTATTGTTTGACAAATTTACTACAGCATATTGATTGTAGTTGTGGCCTGGCATATTAAGCATCCCCAATAAAAGTGGCTTGTGTTTTGCAACAGAAATCCGTGGCTACTTAAGATTTAGCGTATTACTTATCAGGAGTGAAACTTCATATCCCTGGTTGGGCATTAAGCCACAACACAAACACGGTTGGTTTGTTGCACAATTGTTAATCATGATTTTGTTTCCTTGGGTTCGTAACGTTTTGTGATAGGTTTACATAGCTTTGTTTAATTATGCATTCGATGTAATGGACAAATTAACATCTCTTTATTATCGTACTTAGTGATGTGTGGATCCTTCATTTTGTATATGGACTGATTGCTCTGGAGCATTTTTAGCCCCTAAGATAAATGCATATGAAAATTTTACTAGAGTTAACAAATGGTTTCATTCATTAAAGTTTTAAGAATGTGTAACCAGGTGAAAGATGGGATTGTGCTCTTTTTGAATATTCACTGTCCTGAAAAATGGACAAAGGCTTAAAGTTTTGTTTAATATGACACTATATTCATATATTCACATATTTCATATTGGTGCTTAGTTAACGTTTCAATTTAGAACCAGGGGTGTTTATAAAGAATTGCTGAAACAAGGCTAGTTGTTACTGGACTTTTTTACTGGGACATGTTCTCCTACTGATATTTGTTGGAGATGCTTAGCTGTATGTTGATCGGATGCATATGGTAGATGTGAGAGAAAATTGTTTACTTACACTAGAAGTATTGTTGATGCTAGTCATATTCCAATATTCCAAGAATACTGATACAATTAAGCAATAGAACACAAGAGGGAGTGTGTTATCGCGAATAACATCATGGCTGCGATTCGGTCGCAGGCACGAGCCGAAGGCGAGTGCCATAGATCATCACAGCCGTGATGTTATTCACGATAACACACGACCTCAAGTGTTCTATTGCTTTTATACAACAGTTTTTACAAAAGAAAGAAAGAAAATAAATCAAAGAAGCCCTGAATTTAATAATAAATATGCTTTAATATTGACAATACCTTCTGCCAAAAAGTAGTTCCACAACGAATATAAAGTTTAACACTGTCGTGGAAGAAAAAATTAAGTTGTTTGTCACTGAAACTCGAACCTTGAATAAGGGTTTTGTTTATACTGTTTAAGCTACTGAATATGTGAAATGAACACGATGTACTAGAACAGAATATTCCACTTCTGTTTGATAGCAAGTTAACAGTTTAACAACATCATTGCTCTTATCTATATGGGTTGAACCTCTATCTATAAAAAACATTACAAAGAATGTTTTTTGGTCCTTCAGCCTGCATACGCTTTGCTGACTGTTTGGATCCTCTGCAGAGAATCATCTTCTTACTAACTTCAGCTCTGACTCTAAGTGTCTTATTATAGTGTAATTTTGGAATTCTGTCACCACAATTTGGCGCTGCGAGCAGGGTTCCACACCGTCGTGGAGGGACATCTCTGGGGACTGAGGGACTGATCACCCCTTCTTCCCACCTGGCCTCACCAGTTTGAGCAAAGGAACAAAGGAGGACTCCCGCCTCGGCGTGCTGGAATCCAGAAAAGAATCTATGGTGTGACTTCTGCAAACTCCAAAACGGTGAGCTGATCTTGGTCTGATTTTGATAGTTTATTGTAAGTACTAACGTGTGAAGGGTACTTAGGCTAAATTTAGGTCACTCCTAAATTTACTCGGTCGTTCTGAGAAAAACGTTAAAGATGGGTCAAGGAAATTCAAAAGGGGGTAAGGGGGAACCTTTTCCACCTCCCATAGTGCATTGCAGCATTCCACCTTATGGTAAATTTATAGATAATATGAAACAAACGGAACCAGATAGCTGCGTTCAAATAAATGAGTGGGTCAAATTCTGCCATTTTCCTCCGGGGGGGACATTAAATGTGGATGAACTAGTTCAGTTTAAAAAACAATTGCAATTACAACAAGATGCCTATGATAAAGCCATAGAGTACTGTAAAGATAAGAAACCTCCGGCAAGAACCTCCGAAGGGAAATAAAGAAATAAAAAACCTCTTGCACACACCAAAGGATTATGGGTGATAACAGAACTTTTATGAGCTGCTAACTGGGCTATTAAGCTAACTGTTTGTGTTACAAACACATTAATGTTCCCTACATAGTGCCCTAAATTGTGTATCAGATCACGGATTTATGTTCCCTACATAGTGCACTAGATAGTGAATTAGACAATTGATTTATGTTCCCTACACAGTGCACTAGATTTTATATCAGATAACGCATTCATGTTCCCTACATAGTGCACTAGACAGTATATTAGACAATTGATTTATGTTCCCTACACAGTGCGCTAGATTGTATATCAGATAACGGATTTAAAACGCGATCGGGAAAAAAGTCTGTCGCCTGCGTGTGCGTTTGTGTGCATGAAGTTTGTCGTTACTGGCAACGTGTCAGCGGAGTAATACAATCGTGGTGTGAAAAGGCCGTGCTGTTATCACGAATATCAGCACGATTAGAACCCTTCTCAACCAATCAGATTGTAAGGTCGGAACTAACTGTTGTATAATGGGTTGTTACTGGGAAGTGGTGTATCAATTATATTGTATGACCTCCAAAACCCAGTTCTACACTGTGTTCCAAATTATTATGCATGTGCCATTTTTGTTGCGATGATGGCCAAGGTGACCCGTTCAATGGGTTAATTAAAGCTTAAATAATTAACATCTTAAGTCATCTGTCAGTTTGCCCTCACAAATAACTTTGAACATGGAGACAGACCAGCTTAACCATCAATCATAAAATGAAGTAAAGCCTTCACACTAACAATTTAATTCAGTCTTCATCAGATAGCATTTTATTTTAGATGCAGCAGATCCAGAATAAAGATTTGCATTGGGGCTGTTGTGCAATGAATAAAGAAGTACAATTAAACAATTGGGGAGATACAATAAGTGCAATCACAATTCACAATTTAAAAATTACATTACTTACTTGTAATTTACTTGTAGCTTATATGTAGATACTTGCTTGATGTTTAAATTTGGTCTGGGTGGCCCTAATTCTTAAGTTGCTAATTTATCCTGATTACTATGACGACTAAATGGCATTAATGACACGATGGAGTTGCTCCGAACTGAGGTAATGGTCGTCATGGTGACGAGATCGCAACACCTTGTGATGCAAGCTCGTAAGTGCGAGCCCTCCCGGAACTCATAGAGATTGTATTGTAACTGCAGTGCCTACAGTTCGAAAAAAAGTGCCTTAATATGTGAGTCTATGAGAGCAATCCGGGTGATTTTCAATCAGACTGAAATCGCCCAAAAGGGGCGGTACTGTAAGGAACACAACTTGATGCTAATTGAAATACGATATTCAGAGGCAACACAGACTGTCCAGAACAGTCACAGCTAGTTTAACACTGGTTGAATGTGATAGAAAAATTTCTTCCCTTTCGCCCTTTGGTGGCTTGTCGCCCGATCACCCTAAGGAACGAGCCGCCCCTGTGTGAGCCCTTCTTTGAGATGACTTTAACCACTCTCTTATCCATTACATTTCCATGTAGTCCATGTACAGTTTCTGCTTGTATTTCATTTGAGGATGCCAGTATTGCCTCCCAGAGCTGCTGTTTTGAGGCATATTGACGAACGCTCTAATACATCTTCCTTTTAAGGATGCTCCACAGGATTCAATAGGAATAAGGGCAGGAGATGATGGTGGCCAAATCATGATTTTATCTCCTTTTATGCCCATAGCAACTAAGAAGTCAGTGGTGTTTTTTTTGCAGCATGGGATAGTACATTGTCTTGCATGAATATGAATTTAGGAAGGTTTGATTCCTCCTATTATACGGTGGCAGAAAGTGCTGAGTTAGAAACTTCACATTTCGCTTAGAGGAGGTCATTTTAACACCCTCAGGGACCCTAATGAGCCCCAGCATTTCACTTTCCAATATTCCGGCCCAAATCATCACTCCACAACCTCCTTGCTCATGTTGCAGTCTTGTAGGAACAGGGTGGCCGTTCACCAGCCATCCACAACTCCAGAAATCAGGACCATCCAGTGTAGCATGGCATTCGTCAGTAAATAAAACTGCAAGCTTCGTTTAGGGGTGGCCGGTCCTTCATGGAGAGGTTCATGACACTCCGGAGACACTAGCAGCTTAATATATACATGTTTGCTGCTCGTCAGTGGCATTTTTACAGCTGCCCTTTTAATAAGATTAATTTGTCTGACAAAAACTTTCCTTAATAAGCCTTTATCAGATCACATGAGAACTGTGACTTGCTTAATAATGTGGAACAATCTATTTAAGTAACTTTCCCTTTAACCAAGATCAACTGGCAATCTAATTAACAAACATGCCTTAGATTGATACCAGACATTTTAAAAGTTATGAGAAATAAAACAAGCAAAAACTCAAACCTAATTGTTCGTTTTATCGAATTCATATTAATATTTCACTTGCATAATAATTTGGAAAACAGTGAAGCTGGTTTAGACCAGTTTCTATGTTCTAGCAAAGAAATCTCTGTTTACGGTGGAATTCTCCACTGTCCCAGAAGGTCACTGATGGGATTATAAAGGGTGATTATTTTCTTTCCTTCTTATCACATTCCACTGCTGATAGTGCTTCCTACCACTGCCTCTCTCTAATATAGCAACATCTTGGCACAGATTCTCTCTAAAATCTAAAAAAAAACAAAAAACAGTTATCTAAGAGCTGTAGTGTTGCAAAAACTCTCTGGTTGTAACTGGGAAGTGGTGTATCAATTACATTGTATGACCTCTAAAACCCAGTTCTAGCTGGTTTAGACCAGTTTCTATGTTCTAGCAAAGAAATCTCTGTTTACGGTGGAATCTTCCACTGTCCTACAAGGTCACTGATGGGATTATAAAGGGTGATTATTTTCTTTCCTTCTTATCGCATTCTATGTGAGACTTTGTTACTGTGATCCCTCTCTTCAGAGAAAAATTTAACTTTTTTGCTCACCCCAGTCTCTGACGTATTGCATTAAGGGTTTTCCACCATATATGGTATGGGATTATATGGTCTGTCTAAGAAACCTAGTGGGCGTGAGTGGGATGATGTACTGTATAATGCTGTCTATGTAGAGACCTCAATGGGTTTTCAGACAGACCTATAGTATCTAATCACAAGCCGATTTTTACCACTGCTGATAGTGCTTCTTACCACTGCCTAATACCACTGTCTAATATAGCAACATCTTGGCACAGATCCTCTCTAAAATCTACAAAAAAGAGTTATCTAAGACCTGTAGTGTTGCAAAAACTCTCTGGTTGATATGTAAGAAGTTCACAAACTATTAAATCATTAATAAATTCTACTTGAGCATCCTGTGCACATATGTGACAACTTGAATTATGTTCCCCTTTTTGCGAAGGAGGCTTTGCACTAAACTCCAAACATATGGTGTGTTTTTCCCCTCCACCAGGCCTAAAAATGCTACTGGAGTTAAATCATTCCCAGAAGCAATGATGACTGTGCTGCCCACAAACTATATACGGCTCAGTTGCTTCCACCCTGAGTCCAGAGCCCACACACCAACTACAAACCTGTCATAACAGCATCTTATCTACATCTTATCTGAAGTGTTTTATTCAATTATTTATTTACACCAGCGCATTTACATTTCCAGTTTGCCCCTGGGTAAACAATGAGTATTTATTTTTTAATATTTTTTATTAAGGTAGTGTTTACCTTGTGTTACTTGTTTACTTGTTTTTAGTGACCGCTGCATCTGCTGCACCCAGGGTCGGTAGCAGACCATGGACACCCTCCAGAATCGAAATTACTTAAAGGTAAATACAGAGCACTGAAAAAATGCTTTTTTATATATACACACAAATGTTTAACACAGTAACACAGCATAAATAAGTCAGTTTAATAGTTAGTATTTCTTTGGTATTTTTATTTATTTATTCATTTATTATCTATTATGGCAATATACACCTATCAACCATAACATTAAAACCACCTCCTTGTTTCTGCACTCACTGTCCATTTTATCGGCTTTACTTATCAGTTCTACAATTACTGACAATTACTGTTTCTCTGCATCCTTTGTAAGCCCTCTTTCATGCTGTTCTTCAATGGTCAGGACCCCCACAGGACCACCACAGAGCAGGTATTATTTAGGTGGTGGATCATTCTCAGCACTGCACTGACAATGACATTGTGGTGGTGTGTTAGTGTGTGTTGTGCTGGTATGAGTGGATCAGACACAGCAGCGCTGATGGAGTTTTTAAATACCGTGTCCACTCACTGTCCACTCTATTAGACACTCCTACCTATTTGGTCCACCTTGTAGATGTAAAGTCAGAGACGATCGCTCATCTATTGCTGCTGTTTGAGTTGGTCATCTTCTAGACCTTCATCAGTGGTCACAGTACGCTGCCCACGGGGTGCTGTTGGCTTGATATTTTTGGTTGGTGGACTATTCTCAGTCCAGCAGTGACAGTGAGGTGTTTAAAAACTCCATCAGCATTGCTGTGTCTTATCCACTCGTACCAGCACAACACACACTAACACACCACCACCATGTGATTGTCACTGCAGTGCTGAGAATGACCCAAATAATACCTGCTCTGTAGTGGTCCTGGGAGAGTCCTGACCATTGAAGAACAGCTTGAAAGGGGGCTAACAAAGCATGCAGAAAAACAGATGGACTACAGTCAGTAATTGTAGAACTACAAAGTGCTTCTATATGCTAAGTGGAGCTGATAAAATGGACAGTGAATGTACTGTAGAAACAAAAAGGTGGTTTTAATGTTATGGCTGATCAGTGTATAGTATGGTATCTATTATTGTTTTAGTTTAAGTTTAAACTAACTTTCGTAGACTTGAGTCTATCTATGAGTTTGTGCAGTTTAAAGTGTGCTAAGTGTATGTAAATTTATAATACAGAGTATGTAAATTTTTAATTGGCTGCTCTGAGCACACATTTGTACCCCCCGGATCATTATTAAAAGCGTGTTGAACATGTGCACAAGTGTTTTTTAACTGCTCACTTGTTAAAATGAATGCTAATGGGCCGGCCACATGCCATTACATAACAGATACAGGAAGATGTCATAAGTAATAAGGGCGCAACAATATTAGTAATGACAAATACAGTATATATGGAAACATGGGCCAGACAGACATCTGCACTGGGTTAAAAGTTTGGATCGGGGGTGGGGTGGGGCAAAGTAATTTCATGTCATTGGTGTCACCATGGCAATGTGTATAAAGTAGGGTTTTAAATTATTGACAAATGCATCAATACTCATGCAACTATGTTACAGAACTACGTATAATAAATAAACAGCTACTCTTTAACAAGACAACTAACAAATGCCTTTATGGTCAGATAATCTTATTAATTTAAGTGTTTAGCCCTAAACAATGACAACAACAAATAAAATAATTCATCAGTAGAGCTATTTCGCCTCTATCTAAGACTCTTTAACAAGCCAGGCGTGCAGTCCGTTTATCTGTATCTCTTGTGATGCTTCGTGGTGTGAAATGCAAAAACTCCGTCTGCAGCAGTAACATCTTCTGTCCCGGTTTTTACCTGACAAACTCTTTTGTTCAGCTGCAGTTTTGTGTTTTGCTGAACTGGCACCTTTATTTAACAGTGACAAAGGTCATGCATTCTGCTTCCCAAGGATCCTGACCGAGACAAAAACGATCACAGATTGTTTTTTTAGGGCTGGCTCAATACCACTTTTTTATGTCCGATACCAATGCTGCAAACTGAGAATCTGCCGATACCGATACCAATCCAATACCGTCATTTCTCCTCTCAAACAACTAAGCAGTAATAATACATGTCTCAATGCACCATGGTTAAACTAGCTATCTAAATAACAATGCTCAGACTGTGAAACAAATATTCAAAAGGAATAAATACAGAACCTACAACATCACACTTACGCAAAACTGATGTTTTTATTGTAACTTTTACACACAGAACATTTAGCAGCATTTTTTGTTTCACTTACGTTCGAGCTGTTGTTCACGTGACACATCTCGCTTTACGGCGCGTCATCCAAAGTGTCTACAATTGGAAGATGGACCAATTAGAATTGACGCAGAGTTTGGTTGAGATTTTCTGTTAAAGTTCTGTCACATTTTTAGATTATTAAACCCTGCTGGATTTTGAAGAGGACATCTGTGGCTAAACGGGAAATTGTGTAGTTTGTTGTATTTCATAACACTAATGGATTAATTGTTGAGGATGTGAGATATCTCTAAGCCGGGACAAGACAGGTTTTCTTTATTTCAGGTGAGCGATTTATCATTTATAAAGCCATTTTTATTGTGTTTGTGTTTTAGATGTGGCAGTAGTAGATGATTTTTTAAAAATTCTAAAAGTAGATCAGTGTGTGTTAATTTCTGAATGGCTATTACAAATGAGTTGTAGATCAGTGGCACATGTTAATGATGTCATCAAGATGCACCTTGTTACGGCAGTTGCTGAGTGAGGCATTCTGTTGGAACGTATCTTCGTGTGTTATTTGCTTTAAACACAAACAATGGCCTTATACTCTGTGTGTGTGTATGTGTATATATATATATATACATATATATATATATATATATATATATATATATATACAGTGTATCACAAAAGTGAGTACACCCCTCACATTTCTGCAGATATTTAAGTATATCTTTTCATGGGACAACACTGACAAAATGACACTTTGACACAATGAAAAGTAGTCTGTGTGCAGCTTATATAACAGTGTAAATTTATTCTTCCCTCAAAATAACTCAATATACAGCCATTAATGTCTAAACCACCGGCAACAAAAGTGAGTACACCCCTAAGAGACTACACCCCTAAATGTCCAAATTGAGCCCTGCTTGTCATTTTCCTTCCAAAATGTCATGTGACTCGTTAGTGTTACTAGGTCTCGGGTGTGCATAGGGAGCAGGTGTGTTCAATTTAGTAGTACAGCTCTCACACTCTCTTATACTGGTCACTGAAAGGTCCAACATGGCACCTCATGGCAAAGAACTCTCTGAGGATCTTAAAAGACGAATTGTTGCGCTACATGAAGATGGCCAAGGCTACAAGAAGATTGCCAACACCCTGAAACTGAGCTGCAGCACAGTGGCCAAGATCATCCAGCGTTTTAAAAGAGCAGGGTCCACTCAGAACAGACCTCGCGTTGGTCGTCCAAAGAAGCTGAGTGCACGTGCTCAGCGTCACATCCAACTGCTGTCTTTGAAAGATATGCGCAGGAGTGCTGTCAGCATTGCTGCAGAGATTGAAAAGGTGGGGGGTCAGCCTGTCAGTGCTCAGACCATACGCCGCACACTACATCAAATTGGTCTGCATGGCTGTCACCCCAGAAGGAAGCCTCTTCTGAAGTCTCTACACAAGAAAGCCCGCAAACAGTTTGCTGAAGACATGTCAACAAAGGACATGGATTACTGGAACCATGTCCTATGGTCTGATGAGACCAATATTAATTTGTTTGGTTCAGATGGTCTCAAGCATGTGTGGCGGCAATCAGGTGAGGAGTACAAAGATAAGTGTGTCATGCCTACAGTCAAGCATGGTGGTGGGAATGCCATGGTCTGGGGCTGCATGAGTGCAGCAGGTGTTGGGGAGTTACATTTCATTGAGGGACACATGAACTCCAATATGTACTGTGAAATACTGAAGCAGAGCATGATCCCCTCCCTCCGGAAACTGGGTCGCAGGGCAGTGTTCCAGCATGATAATGACCCCAAACACACCTCTAAGACGACCACTGCTTTATTGAAGAGGCTGAGGGTAAAGGTGATGGACTGGCCAAGCATGTCTCCAGACCTAAACCCAATAGAACATCTTTGGGGTATCCTCAAGTGGAAGGTGGAGGAGCGCAAAGTCTCGAATATCCGCCAGCTCCGTGATGTCGTCATGGAGGAGTGGAAAAGCATTCCAGTGGCAACCTGTGAAGCTCTGGTAAACTCCATGCCCAGGAGAGTTAAGGCAGTTCTGGGAAATAATGGTGGCCACACAAAATATTGACACTTCAGGAACTTTCACTAAGGGGTGTACTCACTTTTGTTGCCGGTGGTTTAGACATTAATGGCTGTATATTGAGTTATTTTGAGGGAAGAATAAATTTACACTGTTATATAAGCTGCACACAGACTACTTTTCATTGTGTCAAAGTGTCATTTTGTCAGTGTTGTCCCATGAAAAGATATACTTAAATATCTGCAGAAATGTGAGGGGTGTACTCACTTTTGTGATACACTGTATATATATATATATATACGCTTGTCCATTTTTCCTGCTTCTAACACATCAACTTTGAGGATAAAATATTCACTTGCTTCCTAAAATATCCCACCCACTAACAGGTGCCGTGATGATGAGATAATCAGTGTTATATAATGTTATGCCTGGTCAGTGTATGTTGAGCAGGTGCAAGTGCTCAGAATATTTGGAAACTTCTTTAGGACTATTGGATAGGCCTCTTATGGATCAGGGTTTCCTTTCTAACATTATCCAAAATATAAAATAGTTTTGTTATAGCTGTAATACTTTTTATTTCAATACAAACATTCATGACTTATTTTATTGTTTTAATTTTTTTAATCAAATATATACCTTCAAATAGACAGACTGTTAGTATATGTATTCTGTGCAGAATAGTAAATAATAATCATCATTCATTTATTCATTCATTTATTGTCTGTTAAACCACCATTTTATCCTATTCAGGGTCACGGGGGGTACGATTCACTTGGCGAAAGGGAGGAAACACCCTAGACAGGTCACCAATCCATCACATAGAAAACACACACACACACACTCAATTTTGCAATTTTGTATCTCCAATTAACCTGACTGCGTGTCTTTGGACTGTGGGAGGAAACCATAGCATCCAGAGAACACCCACACAGACATGGGGAGAACATGCAGACTGCACACAAAAAGGATTTGGGAATCGAACCCAGGACCTTCTTACTGGAAGGCAATCGTGCTGCCTAGATAAGATGATGTACAGTATTTATTTAATGCAGAAAATTCCTAATATTCCTGAGATTAGATCAACAACAAAGCCAGATATTGCAAATTAAATCTAGTATAACAGCTGTAGCCTAGTGGTTAAGGTACTGGACCAGTAATCAGAAGGTTGCCGGTTCAAGTCCCACCACTGTCAGGTTGCCACTGTTGGGCCCTTGAGCAAGGCCCTTAACCCTCAATTGCTTAGATTGTATACTGTCACAGTACTGTAAGTCGCTTTGGATAAAAGCGTCCACTAAATGCTGAAAATGTAAATGTATAAAATGCAAACATTAAACTTCTCTGCCCTAATACAACTCAAACCCAATTTAAATGTGAGCTAGAGCCTGTTGGAAATCCTGCAGTAATCCGACTTTGCTGAGAAAACCTGTTCTTACTTTCCTGAACTCTTGCCACAGTCTTAAGGGAGAAACGGAGTAAAAGGCTGAAAGAATAAAAAGTGAAGAAGAGAAAAAGAGGAAAAAGACTGCAGGGCATGCTGGACAAATGGTTCTATATCCCCCTAGGCAAGGGCTGACATGACAATCCACTAGCTGTAGAGCTGTCATTTTTTATAACGTTCTAACTATGAATTAAATCTGCAGCGTTACAATAATGCTAGCTGGTTCAGACGCAAATTATCATTTAAAAAAGTTATTTTTCAAGAATGGATTTCAAGAATAACCTTGTTTTACACCGATCAGCCATAACAATAAAACCATCCCCTTGTGTCTACACTCACTGTCCATTCTATCAGCTCCACTTTGTAGTTCTACAATTACTGACTGTAGTTTAACTGTTTCTCTGCATGCTTTGTTAGCCCCCTTTCATGCTGTTCTTCAATGGTCAGGACCACCACAGGACCACCACAGAGCAGATATTATTTAGGTGGTGGATTATTCTCAGCACTGCAGTGACACTGACATGGTGGTGGTGTGTTAGTGTGTGTTGTGCTGGTATGAGTGGATCAGACACAGCAGTGCTGCTGGAGTTTATAAATACCGTGTCCACTCACTGTCCACTCCTTTAGACACTCCTACCTAGTTGGTCCACCTTGTAGATGTAAAGTCAGAGATGATCACTCACCTATTGCTGCTGTTTGAGTTGGTCATCTTCTAGACTTTCATCAGTGGCCATTGGATGCTGCCCACGGGGCGCTATTGGCTGGATATTTTTGGTTGGTGGACAATTCTCAGTCCAGCAGTGACAGTGAGGTGTTTATCAACTCCAGCAGCACTGCTGTGTCTTATCCACTCATACCAGCACAACACTTACACACCACCACCATTTCTGCTGAGTGGAATGACCGGACTGAGTGGGTGGGGTCTTCAAACGTTGTGTAAGGACCTGTGCAGAATGCTTGGGTAAAAAGAAGGGTTCCGCTAAGAACAGCAATTAAGGGTTAGGGGTCTTGCTCAAGGTCCCAAGTGGAGCAACCTGGCAGTGGTGGGGCTTAAACCAGTGACCATCTGATTACTAGTCCAGTACTTTAACCTCTAGGCTACAACTTGCCACATATGTTTATTTCAAAGTGTCATATTATAAGACAAATGTTTTATTCAAATAATTGGAATATCTTTAATTCAGCAAAATTCTGTTAAATTTTACAAAAGTTTTGAAAATTAAATCGTGATTTTTATATTAGATTTAGAATTTTATTTGACTAAATTAAATTGTTTGCAACATGACGTTAAAATCCTAATAAACAAACAAACAGTTAAATTATATTGTTTGCAAAAAAAAATTATAGAATGAGCTCATCTGGCACACTAACAATGACACATATTTATTACATAAACTATTTATTATTAAAAAAAAAAAAAAAAAAAAAAAAAAATATATATATATATATATATATATATATAAAAAATATTTTTTATTACTAATAGCAACCAAAGCAATGTCATTTATAATTACATTATGCTAAAAAACATGCTTACATTACCAATCTTTTTGTAATTATGCTTTTACAAATAGATAAACAGCACCACTCACTGCCAACATCTGGATGAGTCTGTCTGAATTAGATCAGCATGTTGACATGCTTGCTAATGTTAGCTGACAGTCATGCTGTTTCCATTAATTATTTTGTCTGCAGAAGATTCTCTGAACTGCCGAAAACAGTGATAAATCTAAAGATTAGTCTCTCAACATAAGGTCCACATTTTAAAATGTGTCCATATTGGCGAATTCGTCTAAATTATGGATTTGTTTGTTCGTTTGTTTATTAGGATTTTAATGTCATGTTTTATAGTTTGGTTACATTCATGACAGAAATGGTAGTTACTCATTACAGATTTACTTTTACATTTTCAACATTTAGAAGACACTTTTATCCGAAGGGACAGTATACAGTCTAGGCAGTTAAGGGTTAAGGGCCTTGCTCAAGGGCCCAACAGGAGCAACCTGGCAGTGGTGGGGCTAGAACCAGCAACCCTCTGATTACTAGTCCTTAACCGCTAGGCTACAACGTCCTACATAATTATATTAAACACAGTCATGGACAATTTTGTATCTCCAATTCACCTCACTTGCATGTCTTTGGATTGTGGGAGGAAACCCACACAGACACGAAGATAACATGCAGACTCCACACAGAATAGACACATACCGCCCCACCTAGGGATCGAACCTTGCTGTGAGGCGACAGTGCTACCCACTACGCCAACGTGCCGCCCATGGGTTTGTTTGTCTTGCATTTCTATATACATTAGAAATACTATGTACACATTATCCGACAATTCAACTGATGAATTCCTTACTATTTTGGCTGATATTTTTACTTTTTTAGGCCACCATTAAAAATATAACTTAATAAAATAATAATACATTTGGAATATTGTCATAAGAATGTATTAAATGCCTCCATTCAAGATATGTTTACTTGCTATGATAATTTGTTTTATACCAGTTAATATAGTTTACTTCTTACAAACTCTAAGACCTGAAGTTCAGCTTTTCCTATGTAAATAAACTGGTCAAAGTTCAGGAAATCCCTGACGAATCAGTAAATTCACATGAAGAAAATGCATTCAAGCAGGTACCTTTCCTATTGAAAAGCTTTCAGGCTTTATAGAAACTATTTGACGGGAAATCTTTGAAAGGCAACTGAAGCTAACTGCCCTGAGAGTTCAATTGTCTTCTCCGGCTGCTAATACTGCTGAGAACTGCCTTCCTATTAGTCGAAACACACAAGATTCAACCCCCCCTGTTCTATTCCTTCATCACCCCCACCCTAACACGCAGAGATCTCAGACCAGCGGTGAGCTGCCTGTCAACTCACAACATTCCAAACTGTCAAACAGAGCCTGTTATTTAGCACGCCCCACCTGGGACACACACATGCACACTAATACAAGCACACACTCCTTTTTGGGCTCTTTCTGTAAACAGACACTAATCTCGGACGTTATTGCCTTTGCGGGGATCAATTGCTATAAATCCACTCATTTAAGTGCTGCCTTTGTCCAGCCGAAAGGTATTACTGCGAACTGAGAGAAGAAAATCACTGGATTGCTTTCCTGCAAAAGGAGAGGGGAGATATTTTCATAAAAGACACATGAGAGAAAAAATCATCAATTATATTTAATGGCAGTGCAAAGAGCTGAAAATATACGGCAAGTGAAAACATTAGACGTAGCAACTTTTTTATGTGTTTAAAGAACATGAAAATATGTGAGATATATTCAGAGTGAATGAATGAATAAATGAATGCAGTCATTGTCAGTGTATATAAAATACAATAAAAATTTTCTGTGCAGCCCCTTGGTAAACAAAAACATACACTGTTGCATACACGTACACACTACAACACTGAAATACACACAACAATTAAGTCCTTCAAATATAAAGTATGTAGAGGAGTATATAAGAAGAAGTACAGTGTATCACAAAAGTGAGTACACCCCTCACATTTCTGCAGATATTTAAGTATATCTTTTCATGGGACAACACTGACAAAATGACACTTTGACACAATGAAAAGTAGTCTGTGTGCAGCTTATATAACAGTGTAAATTTATTCTTCCCTCAAAATAACTCAATATACAGCCATTAATGTCTAAACCACCGGCAACAAAAGTGAGTACACCCCTTAGTGAAAGTTCCTGAAGTGTCAATATTTTGTGTGGCCACCATTATTTCCCAGAACTGCCTTAACTCTCCTGGGCATGGAGTTTACCAGAGCTTCACAGGTTGCCACTGGAATGCTTTTCCACTCCTCCATGACGACATCACGGAGCTGGCGGATATTCGAGACTTTGCGCTCCTCCACCTTCCGCTTGAGGATGCCCCAAAGATGTTCTATTGGGTTTAGGTCTGGCCAGTCCATCACCTTTACCCTCAGCCTCTTCAATAAAGCAGTGGTCGTCTTAGAGGTGTGTTTGGGGTCATTATCATGCAGGAACACTGCCCTGCGACCCAGTTTCCGGAGGGAGGGGATCATGCTCTGCTTCAGTATTTCACAGTACATATTGGAGTTCATGTGTCCCTCAATGAAATGTAACTCCCCAACACCTGCTGCACTCATGCAGCCCCAGACCATGGCATTCCCACCACCATGCTTGACTGTAGGCATGACACACTTATCTTTGTACTCCTCACCTGATTGCCGCCACACATGCTTGAGACCATCTGAACCAAACAAATTAATCTTGGTCTCATCAGACCATAGGACATGGTTCCAGTAATCCATGTCCTTTGTTGACATGTATTCAGCAAACTGTTTGCGGGCTTTCTTGTGTAGAGACTTCAGAAGAGGCTTCCTTCTGGGGTGACAGCCATGCAGACCAATTTGATGTAGTGTGCGGCGTATGGTCTGAGCACTGACAGGCTGACCCCCCACCTTTTCAATCTCTGCAGCAATGCTGACAGCACTCCTGCGCCTATCTTTCAAAGACAGCAGTTGGATGTGACGCTGAGCACGTGCACTCAGCTTCTTTGGACGACCAACGCGAGGTCTGTTCTGAGTGGACCCTGCTCTTTTAAAACGCTGGATGATCTTGGCCACTGTGCTGCAGCTCAGTTTCAGGGTGTTGGCAATCTTCTTGTAGCCTTGGCCATCTTCATGTAGCGCAACAATTCGTCTTTTAAGATCCTCAGAGAGTTCTTTGCCATGAGGTGCCATGTTGGAACTTTCAGTGACCAGTATGAGAGAGTGTGAGAGCTGTACTACACACCTGCTCCCTATGCACACCTGAGACCTAGTAACACTAACAAATCACATGACATTTTGGAGGGAAAATGACAAGCAGTGCTCAATTTGGACATTTAGGGGTGTAGTCTCTTAGGGGTGTACTCACTTTTGTTGCCGGTGGTTTAGACATTAATGGCTGTATATTGAGTTATTTTGAGGGAAGAATAAATTTACACTGTTATATAAGCTGCACACAGACTACTTTTCATTGTGTCAAAGTGTCATTTTGTCAGTGTTGTCCCATGAAAAGATATACTTAAATATCTGCAGAAATGTGAGGGGTGTACTCACTTTTGTGATACACTGTATATATGTTTTTGTTTATTTTATATACAATGACAATAAAGGCATATATATATATAAATTTTTCAAATACCGTGTCCACTCACTGTCCACTCTATTAGACAATCCTACCTAGTTGGTCCACCTTGTAGATGTAAAGTCAGAGACGATCGCTCATCTATTGCTGCTGTTTGAGTTGGTCATCTTCTAGACCTTCATCAGTGGTCACAGGACGCTGCCCATGGGGTGCTGTTGGCTGGATGTTTTTGGTTGGTGGACTATTCTCAGCCCAGCAGTGACAGTGAGGTGTTTAAAAACTCCATCAGCATTGCTGTGTCTGATCCACTCATACCAGCACAACACACTAACACACCACCACCATGTCAGTGTCACTGCAGTGCTTAGAATGATCCACCACCTAAATAATACCTGCTCTGTAGTGGTCCTGGGAGAGTCCTGACCATTAAAAAGGGTGAGAGCAGGCTAACAAAGTATGTAGAGAAACAGATGGACTACAGTCAGTAATTGTAGAACTGCAAAGTGCATCTATATGGTAAGTGAAGCAGATAAAATGGACAATGTGTGTAGAAACAAGGAGGTGGTTTTAATGTTATGGCTGATGTACACATATACATACATACATACATACATACTTGACCAAAATTAAAGCATTGTTTTTTTTTTTTTTTTTTTTTTTTTTTTTATATTTTTATTAATAATAACATTTTATATTTAATTAATGCCACAAACATCATTAGTTTTAATTATTACTTTTTATTGCCACTTGCTGCCATTAGAATAATCTGTACCTTTATATCCTATATACTGTTTTTAATAAATGTCTAGCAACACGGTTTCTGAGGTCCTGATCTTTGCTTCTCACTGACTGTAAGGAGCTTGTCTTGTTCTCCCTGTGCCTGCTTGGCTGCTCTCCAGGTTCTCAGATTTTCTCCCACTCCCTATAAATACAGTATATAAGGTACAGATTATTCTAATGGCAGCAAGTGGCAATAAAAAATAATAATTAAAACTAATAATGTTTGTGCCATTAATTAAATATACAATGTTGTTATTAATATTATTATAAAATGAAATAATGTAAGAAAAAACATTGCTTTAATATTTAGGCTTAGCTGGGTGACTTGTTTTCTCTTTACTGAATTAAACAGTAGTTTAAAAGAACAATAGCTTTATATTTTGAGGTTTTTTTAATTTTATTATTTAATTGCTTTACTTTGTGCTTCTTCTTACTTATTTTTTTACTGTCTGTCTGTCCATAATTCCATTATTTTCTTTTAAAATAACGAGAGACATATGACACGTTTTATTTATATCTATACCTTGTTTTTATAAATACATTTTTAGTGCATCAGAAAAAAAATAGGATGAACACCAGTTTATACAGATAAACAATTCAATCTGCAGAATTTCTAAACAATTGTTTTTAATTTTAAAAAATAACTCTTACCATTTTAGATGATATATGGCTGATATTGTTTACTTATTTAGGCCAGCATGAAAAGATAATAAGAATACATTTATAATATTGTCATAATAATGTAATAAATTCTTAATAAGTGTCTTGCTTTCTCTCTCTCTCTCTCTCTCTTTCTCTCTCTCTCTCTCTCGCTCTGTCTCTCTCTCTCTCTCTCTCTCTCTCTCTATATATATATATATATATATATATAGAGAGAGAGAGAGAGAGAGAGAGAGAGAGAGAGAGAGAGAGAGAGAGAGAGAGAGAGAGAGGAGAGCGGACAGTGTTTTTTTTTTTTTTGGTGTTTTCTTTATATTTTGTAAAATTAAATATTAAAATGGCCTCAAAGAATGTGCAGACAAATCGCAGTGAGAGAAGAAGGAACTCGGCTGAGTAAAGTATTCTTTCTTTCGTGCAATTACAAAATACAACACAGAAATATGAGAGTTATTGTTGTTTCTGGTAGATACATTTTATATAAAAAAAAAGGAAGGAAATGTATTATGGTGGGTGGTACAGCACACGTACTGAACTAAAATGTGGTGTGTGTTTTATGTACAGGACTACTGTGTATTGTTGTTTATTATTGTTTATTACAGTAATGTCTATTCTATAATTTAAGATTTAAGGGAAATATACTTGTATTTATAACAAAAAAGACCATTAGAAAGGTTAGGTAAGGGGGCTGTTTGGGAGGTCTGGCACGGATTAATTTTATTTACATAATTTCTTATGGGAAAAAATAGGTTGAACTAACAAACATTTTGACTTAAGAACAGCCCTTTGGAACCAATTAAATTCGTAAGTCAAGGGTCTACTGTATATAGATTTGTAGGTCATGTAGGTGAAATGTATTTGTGTAGTGCTTTGTGTCTTTGTATAGACATTGTCTCAAAGCAGCTTTACAGCTTGCAGGACTGACAAACCCCCAACAAAAAACCCCCGTTGAGCAAGCCATGGGCGACAGAGGCTGAGAAAACCTCCTATAAAATTACAAGGCAGAAACATTGAGAGGAAGTTTAGCTGTTCTGCCTTTTTATTGTTGTTTTAAGATTGTTTTTAAATAATGCAGTTATTATTTCATACAAAATGATAAAAGGCATGTGGTGAATTGGATATTCAATGTGTAGGTGTAAAGCAGTGAATAAAATATAAGAATAAAACTACTCAGTAGAATCTGTTTAGACTTAACACTTACAGTACAGCAATTTTGCTGCATAAATTTAAATATATTTTTAAGGTATATTTACCATCTGTGAAGAGCAATTACTGGCTTATAGTCAGTTATTTCCCAAATGTCAATTTGTCAAGAATTTGAACTTTTACACATTTATAAGTCATCTCTTCCATTTGAAGGCTGAGTGTGCCGTCTGTGCCATCCAAGTAAACGTAGCAGAAAATTGAGAAAAGCTATTTCTCACACGTTCGCCTGGACCTCCCTCGGCGTCCCCATTTACAGTCTGAATAATCACAGTATTAATGCCCCTTTAAAAAGGCCACTTTGTCTACTAAATAAGGCATCCTGCAAATTTCTTCTCATATGATCGCCTTAATTGCTTAGCCGTTTAATAGCGTGCTTTCTCAGCCGCAATCACGACGGAACATCACTATTTCTGCCCTTTAGCAAATGAAAAAAGGATTTTTTTGGTGCGTTGAGCTTTTAACATCCTGAGTTAGCTGTGTGCTTCAGTTAGAGCTGAAGAATAAAGATGACAAGTTCTTTACTTTTGTTTTTCTAGCCTCTCCTAAAGAAAGACATGTGGTATCCAGCATTAGTGGCTTCCATGGTTGGTATTGACTTTTGGACTAAAAATGGCCAGATGCAGTGTGATTTATGGTGATGCACCATATTGATCACTTAAGGAGATATTTAGGTATTGGGAAATAAATGTGATGTTCTCATTATGATGATGGCACAAGGCGCCAGGCTGGAGGGAGGAAGCGGGAGCAGCTCGACTTTAATTAGCACGTCTATGTACTTGTCTTTTTTCCCTTGCCTTCCTGCAGGCAAAGTGGAAGCCTGTAAGAAGGTTTCAAACCCGTGTTCTGGGCTTGGCTCTGCTCGAATTGCTTAAATATTCAGTTTTGTGTCGTAGATGAAAAAAAGAAATGATGAAGAACAGCAGTAAGCATCCTTCGTGAAATGCAAGTTGATGTTTGGGTCTGCAGTTTGAAGTTTTGTGGCTTTCAAAGCTATAAAAGGCACAGTTGAGTCGCAAACTTTAAAATTCCCATGTCATCAATCAGTTTACTTTGCTCTCTGCTCATGAATTGAAGCCAAAGTGCCATAGAGTGGCTTCTTGTGTGGCAGGAAGAGTCCTCTCAGAAGTTGTTAATTTATTACGGTATAATTCACAGGCGTGAGTGCGATGTTGCGAAGAGTGTCTGGACAGGCTGGAACCTGCTTCATTAGCGCTAAACTCTTATGTGTGGAAATTACTGACTCAATCAATAAACAAAGCCAGCGCGTTGAAATATTTATCAGGGCACAAATCCATCTTCGCCAATTATCTAAACATCCCTCGTCCCTGTTAAGAGTAATTCAAAGAGCCCTTTATGGATGTTAGTACACCTTATGACTGACAGCGTCCCTTTTCCATACCTAAGTGCTGGCCCATTAGTACCTAGCGCTGTCAATAAAAAGGAAGTAAACTCAGACGTCTCGGTAAGCGTCTCTACACGCAGACGAGCTCATCCGGGCTTTACTTTACAGAACCGAACAAGCTTGAATGCTCCTATAAAAGAATCAATTCCTCGTTAACATGCAGATAAATACAAATTAGGTTATTTGAAACGAATACAGTGGGGTGAAATCAGTAGGGCTGTGTTTGTTTGAGATTAATTGCGACTGGAACGTTTATAATAGGTTGGAAGTAGTGAACACAGCATGTGAGTTAAAGATTTTTTATGTTGTTTTTTTCTCAATAAGAAAGATTTAATAATACAACCCCAAATCAAACAGCATACAATTTGTGGACAACATAGAAAATACAAATAATAAAAAATGTTACATTTACTTTGACTTTTATTTCATTGCAAACAGAATGAACCTGAGATATTTCATGTTTTGTCTGGTCTGACTGTGTTCATTTGTTCCAAAAATGCTGATTCATCTGACCACAATACACGTTTCCACTGTGTGATGGTCCATCCTAGATGCCTCCAAGCCCAGAGAAGTCAACGCCACTTCTGTACATGGTTAACATAAGGCTTCTTTTTTTGCACAGTAAAGGTTTAAGTGGCATTTGTGCATGTAACTGTATTGTAGTGCTTGACAAAGGTTTGCCAAAGTAATCCCTCACCCATGTGGTTATATCAGCTATTGTTGAGTGGCGGTTCTAGATGCAGTGCTGTCTGAGGGATCGAAGATCATGGGCGTTCAGCTTAAGCTTACGCTCTTGTCCTTTATGAACTGAAATTCCTCCCAATTCCTTGAATAGTTCAGGGCTCAGCCTTTCCTGGATGCTGCTTTTGTACCAAACCATGATTACAATCACCTGTTTGGAATCACATCATTATTTAGTTTTTTCACCTCATTACTAGCCCTAAATTGCCCCCATTCCAACTTTTTTTGGAATGTGTTGCAGGCCTGAAATGCAGGAATGGTGGTATATTAACAAATGAAATGTTATTTTATTTTATTTCCATTTTCCATACTTTTTCTAATTTGGGGTTGTTATAATACTAATTATCTATTAATGCAAAACACAACAATACAATTTAGATTACAAAAATGTAATATTTTCATTATTTTAGCTTCATGTTTAGCTTTATTACTGACGCTCAAAATTTACTATGCAGTAAATTACTAAACACAAAACAGCAAAGCTTGCTTCCTTGGATGTGTGTGTCTAAGATCTGTGGAAAATAATGCTAACAGCACATCTGATGATGTTCATCAAAACAGCAGAAGGTCTATTGAAAAAAGAACCATGTTTATCATAATGCCCTAATTTTTAAGTATTTTTCTTGCAGAATTTCTAAGTTACCCTTTTCTTCATAAACCTTGAGGGCTTTTAAAATTAAGTCATGAAGGAAAATCAGGTGTGTGGTGTGTTAGGAGTAAGAATGCGTTGAAACGTGACCGAATTGTTTTCTAACTTTATTGATCGTAACTACTGTGTAATTGTTTTGGTACAAACTCCACATTAAGCTGATTCCTTCTAAATGGGTTTATAATGGCAGCAAGCAAAACATTAAACTAAGTCATTTTTATTTGGGTTATGCAATTCTTTTGCTAGTAAACTATAATGAATGATATTAAAATATATACAGTGTATCACAAAAGTGAGTACACCCCTCACATTTCTGCAAATATTTTATTATATCTTTTCATGGGACGACACTATAGACATGAAACTTGGATATAACTTAGAGTAGTCAGTGTACAACTTGTATAGCAGTGTAGATTTACTGTCTTCTGAAAATAACTCAACACACAGCCATTAATGTCTAAATGGCTGGCAACATAAGTGAGTACACCCCACAGTGAACATGTCCAAATTGTTCCCAAAGTGTCAATATTTTGTGTGACCACCATTATTATCACTGCCTTAACCCTCCTGGGCATGGAATTCACCAGAGCTGCACAGGTCGCTACTGGAATCCTCTTCCACTCCTCCATGATGACATCACGGAGCTGGTGGATGTTAGACACCTTGAACTCCTCCACCTTCCACTTGAGGATGCGCCACAGGTGCTCAATTGGGTTTAGTCCATCACCTTTACCTTCAGCTTCCTCAGCAAGGCAGTTGTCATCTTGGAGGTTGTGTTTGGGGTCGTTATCCTGTTGGAAAACTGCCATGAGGCCCAGTTTTCGAAGGGAGGGGATCATGCTCTGTTTCAGAATGTCACAGTACATGTTGGAATTCATGTTTCCCTCAATGAACTGCAGCTCCCCAGTGCCAGCAACACTCATGCAGCCCAAGACCATGATGCTACCGCCACCATGCTTGACTGTAGGCAAGATACAGTTGTCTTGGTACTTCTCACCAGGGCGCCGCCACACATGCTGGACACCATCTGAGCCAAACAAGTTTATCTTGGTCTCGTCAGACCACAGGGCATTCCAGTAATCCATGTTCTTGGACTGCTTGTCTTCAGCAAACTGTTTGCTGGCTTTCTTGTGCATCAGCTTCCTTCTGGGATGACGACCATGCAGACCGAGTTGATGCAGTGTGCGGCGTATGGTCTGAGCATTGACAGGCTGACCTCCCACGTCTTCAACCTCTGCAGCAATGCTGGCAGCACTCATGTGTCTATTTTTTAAAGCCAACCTCTGGATATGACGCCAAACACGTGGACTCAACTTCTTCGGTCGACCCTGGCGAAGCCTGTTCCGAGTGGAACCTGTCCTGGAAAACCGCTGTATGACCTTGGCCACCATGCTGTAGCTCAGTTTCAGGGTGTTAGCAATCTTCTTAAAGCCCAGGCCATCTTTGTGGAGAGCAACAATTCTATTTCTCACATCCTCAGAGAGTTCTTTGCAATGAGGTGCCATGTCGAATATCCAGTGGCCAGTATGAGAGAATTGTACCCAAAACACCAAATTTAACAGCTCTGCTCCCCATTTCCACCTGGGACCTTGACACATGACACCAGGGAGGGACAACGACACATTTGGGCACAATTTGGACATGTTCACTGTGGGGTGTACTCACTTATGTTGCCAGCTATTTAGACATTAATGGCTGTGTGTTGAGTTATTTTCAGAAGACAGTAAATCTACACTGCTATACAAGTTGTACACTGACTACTCTAAGTTATATCCAAGTTTCATGTCTATAGTGTTGTCCCATGAAAAGATATAATGAAATATTTGCAGAAATGTGAGGGGTGTACTCACTTCTGTGATACACTGTAAATATATAAAATATAGACTTATAACAATATAAAATATATATTTAAAAATGTCACGAATATATAAAATATAGACTTATCACAATATAAAATATATATTTAAAAATGCCCCAAATATATAAAATATAGACTTATCACAATATAAAATATATATTTAAAAATGCCCCAAATATATAAAATATAGACTTATCACAATATAAAATATATATTTTAAAAAAAATGCTACAAATATATAAAATACAGACTTATCACAATATAAAATATATATTTAAAAATGCTACAAATATATAAAATATAGACTTATCACAATATAAAATATGTATTTAAAAATGCAACAAATATATAAAATATAGACTTATCACAATATAAAATATATATTTAAAAATATCACAAATATCACAAATATTTAAAAATATATATCACAATATAAAATATGTATTTAAAAATGCCACAAATATATAAAATATAGACTTATCACAATATAAAATATATATTAAAAAAAAAATGCTACAAATATATAAAATACAGACTTATCACAATATAAAATATATATTTAAAAAAGCCCCAAATATATAAAATATAGACTTATCACAATATAAAATATATATTTAAAAAAAATGCTACAAATATATAAAATATAGACTTATCACAATATAAAATATGTATTTAAAAATGCCACAAATATATAAAATATAGACTTATCACAATATAAAATATATATTTACAAATATCACAAATATCACAAATATTTAAAAATATATATCACAATATAAAATATGTATTTAAAATGCCACAAATATATAAAATATAGACTTATCACAATATAAAATATGTATTTAAAAATGCCACAAATATATAAAATATAGACTTATCACAATATAAAATATATATTTAAAAAATATATATATATATATATTAAATAATATATATTTTAAAAAAGCCACAAATATATAAAATATAGACTAAACACAATATTAAATATATATTTTTTAAAAACCACAAATATATAAAATATAGACTTACCACAATATAAAATATATATTTAAAAAAATATCACAAATATATAAAATATAGACTTATCACAATATAAAATATATATTTAAAAAATGTCACAAATATATAAAATATAGACTTATCACAATGTAAAATATATATAAAAAAAATGCCACACATATATAAAATATAGACATATCACAATGTACAATATATATTAAAAAATGTCACAAATATATAAAATATAGACATATTACAATATAAAATATATATTTAAAAATGTCACAAATATATAAAATATACACTTATCACAATGTAAAATATATATTTAAAAATGCTACAAATATATAAAATATAGACTTATCACAATATAAAAAATATATTTAAAAAAATGCCACAAATATATAAAATATAGACTTATCACAATATAAAATATATATTTAAAAAATGCCACAAATATATGAAATATAGACTTATCACAATATAAAATATATATTTAAAAAATGCCACAAATATATGAAATATAGATTTCTCCTCTATATGTAAAAATCTTTACAGTATTATTGTGAACTGATAATATATTACATATTATATATTTTATTTTAAACTTTTAAGTTTAAATGACAAATCCCTTGTTTAGAGGGCAGGGCACCTCTACATCCCACACCAGCATTTTCATCTCATTTATCGCAACACTTAAAAGAAAATACTATTAGACTTTATCACAGGCTGGTCTGAATTCTGTGTGCTGAAGTATGCTGTATACGAGGGATCTTCAGAAAGTTTCCGCACTTTTATGTTTTAGTTGGAAAGGGTGAGGGTGGGAGGAGCAGCAGGAGCAAGAACAATGTCCAGAACGCACTATTAGACCTTATTACAGGCTGGTCTGAATAACAAAGAACTCAAATTCTTTGTGCTTTGTACTGGCTATTACTTTTGTTAGAAATTATTTTATTGAATATAAAAAAGCACTTTGTAGTTCTAAAATTACTGACTGTAGTCCATCTGTTTCTCTACCTTTTACTCTGTTATTCAATGGTCAGGACCCCAACAGGACCACTACAGAGTAGGTATTATTTAGATGGTGGATGATTCCCATCACTGCAGTGACAATGACATGTTGTGTCTGATCCACTCATACCAGCACAACACACACTAACACACCACCACCATGTCAGTGTCACTGCAGTGCTGAGAAGAGAATGATCCACCACCTAAATAATACCTACTCTGTGGGGGTCCTGATCATTGAAGAACAGAGTGAAAGCAGGCTAAAAAAGTATGTAGAGAAACAGATGGACTGCAGTGAGTAATTGTACAACTACAAAATGCTTCTATATGGTAAGCGGAGCTGATAAAATGGACACTGCGTGTAGAAACAAGGAGGTGGTTCAAGCAATTTTAGTTTAGAACTTTTCTGGAATTTGGGTTTGTATAAGCAGAAAGTTGAACAGCTGACATTGCTAAAGATTCGTCTGTCTCGTTTCTTGTGACAGTACAGGTCAATGTTCACTATTATACTACAAGCTATATGACTGACATGCTAACACAGAATCCTCAGAGAATAGCATTTAATCATCAAATATTTCTATTCACTAAAAGCTCTGCTTTTTACAGTTGGGTACAACTTAAAGCTACGGCATTCGGTTGGGTTGTGTCATGCACCCCTCTGGGCAGGTGAGTGCTGAGGTATGAGTTTGAAGGATCTTTAGCTGCATATGCTCTCATTATGGAACCGTCCCGTGTTAACATCAATTTCGACTGATGACAGTGCTGGACATGGCCCGGAGCAGCACTGAATAAAATATGCTGCTAAGGAATGGGGAAGTCATGAGATTTTAATGATTTTCCATTTGATGCTTTGCAGTCAGGACATGCAAATTAAACGGTGGAAAATAATTGCGCCTGGATCTATCATAATCGTCGGCGTCACCCTGTCATCATCATTACCATCTTTTCTATGCCGTGGGTTTATCACTGTTTTCAGACTGACCCGTCTGATGTTGAAAATCACTGGTTTCAAATTGGATGGAGCTGTTTCGCTCTAGATTATGTTTTAAATAAATTAGATAGGAGATTTCAGATGGTTAACGTATTAAGAGATAATTAAGGAGATAATTAAGATAATGAACTAATTATCCTAATTGCACTGAAACAGGATTTGTGTTTACATACACAATATTATATCCCATCAGAAAGCATGACAGCTTTCTGCGCTGACAAAGAACCATCTGATAAGCCTGACAGTCCTTCAAAATATTAAAATATGATTTCCCTCATTATGTTCTTATTCTTTATTCACTACGAGCTAGCCCTGATATTAAATTTAATCATCATTATCAGTACCATCATAGTAATTTAACCTAATGTCATGTTCTATTGTGTAGGTCTGGCATTGTTTTCTCTTCTCCACCGCTAAGCAATTAGTGAAGCGTATCAAAACACGGACACACAGGCCTCTTGCAAACAGCTGCACGTGTAAACAGCGTTCAGAAATAAAGGCTTTGAGCCATGGCTTCATGCAGACAGGACGGTTTCATGCAGATTTTCCAGCGTTCCGGCTGCCTGGTGTCGAAATGCCTGGCTCGCGTTCTCCTCTGTTCTGTTTCGTATTAATTGTAAAAATACTTCTTATATTTTGTTTGGTAGGGTCCAGTTCTTCCAGTTTTAACTTGGAGACGGACATGTTAAATGCGCTAGTGCTGGGGGAAATCTATGATGGATTAGATCACATCAAATAAATGTTAGTTCATCTTAAGCCTAATCATCAGATATACAGTATTGTGTTTATATTCTCCTGCTAAATCTCCTGTAGATTAAGCGATGTCGTTTAACAAGGATGAGAGCATGTTTACTTTAATCTTACAGACAAAAGTACCAGTACAGTAATCTTGTACAACCCCTAATCAGAAAAAGTTGGGACAATATGGAAGATGGGACAATCTGAAAAAGCACAAGACCTGGAATGCCGATTCCTCTGACCACAATACGCGTTTCCACTGTGTGATGGTCCATCCTAGATGCCTCCGAGCCCAGAGAAGTCGACGCCTCATCTGGACATGGTTAACATAAGGCTTCTTTTTTGCACAGTAAAGGTTTAAGCAGCATTTGTGCATGTAACTCTGTATTGTGGTGCTTGCCAAAGGTTTGCCAAAGTAATCCTCACCCATGTGGTTATATCAGCTATTGTTGAGTGAGTCTGAGGGATCGAATATCAAGAGTGTTCAGCTTAAGCTTGCGCCCTTGGCTCTTACGCACTGAAATTCCTCTCGATTCCTTGAATAGTTTAATGATATTATGCACTGTAGAGGGAGAAATATGCAATTCCTTTCTAATCTTTCTTTGAGATACATTGTTTTTAAACATTTCAATAATTTTCACGCATTTGTTGACAAACTGGAGATCCTCTGAGCATCTTTGCTCATCAAAGACTCAGCCTTTCCTGGATGCTGCTTTTGTACCAAACCATAATTACAATCACCTGTTGACATCACCTGTTTGAAATCACATCATTATTTAGTTTTTTTCACCTTATTACTAGCCCCAAATTGCCCCCGTCCTAACTTTTTAGGAATGTGTTGCAGGCCTGAAATTCAGGAATGGAGGTATATTAACAAATGAAATAAAGTTGAGCAGATAAAACATGACATATCTTGGGTTCATTCTGTCTGCAATCAAATAAATGTAAAAGTAAATGTAAGGAACACTGCATTTATATTTTATTTGCATTTTCCATATTATCCCAACTTTTACTGATTTAGGGTTGTATAAAGTCAAAGTCAATTTCTGAATAGTCAGACTAAATTTCAGATCTTTATACAAAATAGGCATTAGTTTTACATCACTTTATCACTGTATTTTGGCTGACTATACTTTGCAGAATTGCTTTAATTTGGTCATGGCAATACCCGTTAAGCTCCTACCATAGCATTTTCATGACATTCAAGTCAAGACTTTGACAAGGCCACTCGAATGCTATTTAGACGTTCTGAGGTGGACTTGCTTCAAATAGTTGTCTTGTTGGATAAACCAGCTGACAGACTGATAATGCTCTTGTCTAACGTTTTTGGTCGAGAGCCTAAGAGTAAAAAAAAAGATTGAGAACCACTCTTGTAAGGCACCTCCAAGCCGTAGGTGTGTCAACAGAAGCCAAATGCACCAATTCAAACATTTAGTCCTTTGCAATACAGTCATCACCATTATTAAAACATATTTTATTTAAATGTTATGCTGTACATCGATCAGCCATAACATTAAAACCACCTCCTTGTTTCTACACTCACTGTCCAGTTTATCAGCTCCACTTACCATATAGAAGCACTTTGTAGTTCTACAATTACTGACTGTAGTCCATCTATTTCTCTGCATGCTTTGTTAGCCCCGTTTCATGCTGTTCTTCAGTGGTCAGGACTCTCCCAGGACCACCACAGAGCAGGTATTATTTGGGTGGTGGATCATTCTCAGCACTGCAGTGACACTGACATGGTGGTGGTGTGTTAGTGTGTGTTGTGCTGGTATGAGTGGATCAGACACAGCAGCGCTGATGGAGTTTTTTAACACCTCACTGTCCCTGCTGGACTGAGAATAGTCCACCAACCAAAAATATATCCAGCCAACAGTGCCCGTGGGCAACGTCCTGTGACCACTGATGAAGGTCTAGAAGATGACCAACTCAAACAGCAGCAATAGATGAGCGATCGTCTCTGACTTTACATCTACAAGGTGGACCAACTAGGTAGGAGTGTCTAATAGAGTGGACACTGAGTGGACACGGTATTTAAAAACTCCATCAGCGCTGCTGTGTCTGATCCACTCATACCAGCACAACACACACTAACACACCACCATGTTAGTGTCACTGCAGTGCTGAGAATGATCCACCACCCAAATAATACCTGCTCTGTGGGGGTCCTGACCATTGAAGAACAGGGTGAAAGCAGGCTAAAAAAGTATGTAAAAAAAAATAGATGGATTACAGTCAGTAATTGTAGAACTACAAAGTGCTTCTATATGGTAAGTAGAGCTGATAAAATGGACAGTAAGTGTTATGGCTGATCAGTGTATGTATACTGAGCAAAATGTGCATTTTGTGTATGTGGATAAATCCCTTCTTACTGTTTTGCCCAGCTATCCTTTTCAGACGCAAGAAATGTTCTAAAAACAAGCATTAGAAAACATTTTAAAACTTAATATATACATATTTGCATTTATAAATATTTATTAAGATACTTTAAATTATAGATTATAGACTATAAAATTATAAGACTATAAAATTCATAGATGTTATAGTTTCCTCACTCAAAAACAGATTAAAAAAGCAGCAAAGTAAACCCCTTCTACCTACAAACCATCAAAAGAAAACTTAATTGTGTTAATGTTAGAAGTTAGAAGTTAAACTTACTTAATAGCTGTAGTCTTCTAATGATTGTGCAGTGTAAGATATTCAGGAAGCACCAGCACTTCTTCCAGACCACATTATGCACAGCGCCGTTTACCTTTAGGGACGAGGATGAAATGGATTAATAAACTGACCTTAATGTGCTGTTGCTTTCTTTCTTCAGGGGATTCTCCTCAAACACCAGTAGAAAGATGAATCCAACAAAGGCAATATGTTGTTTGGCAGAACGAACACAGTGGATTTAGGCAGCTCAGTCATGGATGTTTTATGTGGGGTAATTAGGCATCAAAGTCGCTACTAAGCTGGAAATGTATTCCTAAAATCTACTGCGACTAAAAAAAATAAGTGTTTTATCCCATTACGCAACAACATATACAAAACAATTGATGAAGGCTGAATCCCATCTGTGCTATATACTGTATCTTTCAGAGCCAGGATTCTTCAAGGCAAAAAAGGAAGTGAGGAATGGGATGCTGCTATTCTGGGACATAATATAGCAATCATAACATCCATATGGCTATTTGCTGGAACCCCCAAAGCTGTTGTGTCTTTTCTTTTTTATATACTATCATTCATTTATTTATTCATAGGGCATCTGGATTCCAGACGTTTTTTTTGTTGTCTTGGACTGGAGAGTTTTTGCTCAGACTTGCCTCCGTCCCACTCATGCCCACTGCCTACAGACATGTTATTTATTTATTGTTCAGGAGGAACAGCTAAAGTTTTATTCGTTTGTTCGTTCATTCATTTGCTAATCTATGTAATCCAATGCACAATCTGAAAGCTTTAGTTTGCCTACTTTCATTTTACAAAGTTTAATCCACCCTCTGCATATTTTAGGAAGCTTGGAAGAGCTTATAACACATCCAGTCTTATACAACCCCAAATCAGAAAAAATTGGGACAACATGGAAAATGCAAATAAAATAAAAATGCAGTGTTCCTTACATTTACTTTGACTTTTATTTGATTGCAGACAGTTTGAACCCAAGATATTTCATATTAATATACCTCCATTCCTGCATTTCAGGCCTGCAACACATTGATGCAGTGCTGTCTGAGCGATCGACGTCCAGCTTAAAATTCCTCCTGATTCCTTGAATTATGTAATGATATTATGCACTGTAGAGGGAAAATTGTGCAAATCCCTTCCAATCTTTCTTTGAGGTTTATCGTTTTTAAAAATTTTAATAATTTTCTCACGCTTTTGTTTTCAAACTGGAGATCCTCTGATCATCTTTGCTCATCAAAGACTCAGCCTTTCCTGGATGCTGCTTTTGTACCAAACCATGATTACAATCCCCTGTTGACATCACCTGTTTGGAATTACATCATTACTTAGTCATTTCACCTCATTACTAGCCATAAATTGCCTCCATCCCAACTTTTTTTGGAGGCCTGAAATGCAGGAATGGAGGTACAGTATATTAACAAATGAACTGAAGTTAAGCAGTTAAAGTCAATTTAAATGTAAGGAACACTGTATTTTTATTTTATTTGCATTTTCCATACTGTCCCAACTTTTTCTGATTTGGGGTTGAACATACCATGCAATCTTATTTGGGTTAATGCTTGGACTTAACACATTTAGTGCATTTTCATAGTCCTAGTTACTGTATGTATTTGTGAACCAGCATTTTTCGCTCTTACCAAGAGTGACTTACAGAAGTGCTTCCACAGTAAACCTTTCTCTATTTTAGTTTAAGTAGACAACAGTTCAAGGATACAAATCTGCTGAACCCCTTTTAGAACAAAGTGTTTAGTAAACTATCTTTTGTTTGAACAGACAGGAGAGGTTGGCACTTGGGTGCCAGTACAGTAAAGATCCTTGATGCTGGTCTTCCTTGAGTTCTGGGTAGAGGATCAAGACAAGTGACACTAGTGGCTTTTATAATAGGCAGGGTTTTATTAGCTCTCTAAGGTAGTTTGGGGCTGGTCCATTTATGGCTTTGTAGACAAGCACTATTTTAAACTAAAATTACATGGATAGTACAGTGTTTTTTCTTTGTTAGTAGTTATTTTTGTCTATAACTGGTAATAATATAGTTAATCTAAGTGATTTAAAGGTTTCACAATTTAAAGGTTTTATTTTTTTGGGCAATGGTTTCCATTTACATTTACATTTTCGGCATTTAGCAGACGCTCTTATCCAGAGCGACTTACAGAAGTGCCTCCGTAGTAAACATTACCATACTCTAGTTTAAGTAAACAACAGTACAAGAACACAAATCTGCTGAAACCTGTTAGAACCAAATGAATAAGAGCGTTAGTGAGTGAGTAAGTGAGTACAAGTCAGCTTAGGTGGTGGGTTTTTAATCGTTTTTTAAAGACAGTAAGAGACTCAGATGTTCAGACAGACAGAGGAAGTTTGTTCCACCACTTGGGTGCCAGTACAGAGAAGAGCTTTGATGCTCGTTTTCCTAGAGTCCTGGGTGGAGGATCGAGTTGAGCGAGACTAGTGGCTCGGAGGTTGCGTGGTACAGAGCAGGGTTTGATGGTCTATATTTGGCTTTGTAGGCAAGCATCAGTGTTTTAAACTGAGCTGCAAGGGTTTAATAGTGGACATGGGAGCACCTGCCAGGAAGGAGTTGCATTAGTCCAGCCGAGAGATTACAAGTGACTGGACAAGAATCTGAGTGGCTTCCATGGAGAGAAATAGCAGAATCTTTCTGATGTTATAGAGGAGGAACTGGCACGATCTTGTCATGTTGGCTACATGAGAGGAGATTGTCAGCTGGTTATCCAGGACAACACTAAGGCTTCTTACATTATCAGATGGTCTGATCTGGGAGTCATCAAGAGATATGACTAGGTCCTGGGTTGTAGATTGATCTCCGGGAATAAGTAGAGTTGCTTGTATGAATAAGTAGAAATAAGTAGGATTAGGTGTTTGGTAAGATATTCTGGAAAAAATTGAGTAAATTATAAGTCTGGAAACATGTTTAAAACATATAAATCAGGAGATTTTACCACGTATGTACTGTAGAAGTTTTTTATTCACAATAAGAGCAGCTGCTGTGTGAGAGAAGAAAAGTAGAGTCTTGCCATCTCACTGACTCCCCGCTGCCATTTGGGCTGCATTACCGTAGATTTCATTAGGAAAAGAGATTGGTGGCCAAAGCCTGTCCTTTGTTCTGCGCTTTCGATGCTGCAAGGCTTCTCGTTTTAAGCCTGGGACTTATTAGAATGGCTTTGACCTCATTATCCAATCTAGAGCCAGCTGTATTTTCATTTTTAATAAAAGCAGAACCGAGCGGGGAAATCTCGCTGTCAGAAAATATCCTCGTACAGCTGTGAACGTCTGCAGGAAGCGGCGAGGACGCCGAGCGGAACTCCAGGTGTTCTTTCAGCAGGTGTGTCGAGAATTGGAGTCTCGATTGCTTCTACTCAGCACTATCGGCTCCACTTTGAAACAGAAACTGGATTTTACTGACCCCCTCCGCTGATTACCTCATTAGTGTTATGAAAAGAAGGGAGGGAGCGGGGAGAAAAAGCAACACCTGCATTTTTCAGGAGATGCTGATTTCTTCTCTGTGGAAAAGACGCGTTTCTTTTCACAGCAGGTGGCCGAGCGGATTCGAACATGTGCAGGCACACGAATATGCTGAGCAAAAAGAGATTAGTCATTAGGACTAGTAATTATGATTTTTTTTTTTTCATAAACTGTGGAAGTTTGCAAGTGAAGGAGGCTGCATAACTAGTTTTAAACACTTTGATTACAAAACTAAATTTAATTTATTTTTATTACCTTCTTACATACACAGCAATGGGAGCAGGGTTCTGTTTTTAAAGTTTATCCTATGCTGTGTGCTTTTGTTTTTATTGTCCTAATCGCAACTAATTGGATAAATCTTGGATAATTTTATATAATTTTAATTTATGAATTTTCCACTGCTATAATGGATGGTATACAGTGGCGTTTCTGGCACAGAATGCCTGGTGAGGCACAATAAACTCTGTATGTGTGCTGTTCTATTTGGCAGTATCAGTCTCGTCAGTAAAACTACACACAGGCAGGAGTTAGGTGGAGTCCAGAATAATTTGACATCAGCCTGTTTACCCACCCAAGGTTAAGGAATGAAGTTGAGACTGCCGTGCCAACAATGCAGCTCCTGCCAGATGTGACGGGACCCTGGCATGATTGCTCCAAAAATGTCAAGAACTCACTACAGACTTTATCACAGACTGGACTTTATCACAGACTCCAATTATTTTTTGCTAGTTATAACTTTTAGTTAATTTTAATTTTGTGTGTGTATGATATTGTGTAAATCCTATTTATTGAAATTATTCTCCAGGCGACCCAAAGAGGATGGGTCCCTACTGAGTCTGGTTCCTCTCAAGGTTTCTTCCTTCAATTTTAAGGGAGTTTTTCCTTGCCACTGTTGCCCTCGGCTTGCTCAACAGGGGTTTTTGGTCTGTTGGTCCTGGATTCTGTAAAATTGCTTTGAGACAATGTCCCTTGTAAAAAGCTCTATATAAATAAATTTGACTTGACTTGACTTGGCATCACCAATACTGGCATTTCATCTCACACAACTGGTTTATGATCTTGCTATAGAGCATTATAATACAAATCCAAAGCTATCAAGCAGTAATGATCATTGTAGGCTGCGACTTTCAACGCATTCAAAGCAACATTTCTGAACAGAAAAACCCAAAACTTTCCATATCTTAACCTACACCCAAAATAACACTCATAATAATGCAAACATCCTTAAAAGTGTGTTGAATATGCGCACAAGTGTTTTACACACTTTGGTTACATTCATGACAGGAATGGTAGTTATTCGTTACCCAAGATTCATCAGTTCACAAGTTCAGTTCAGTTCACAAGTTTAATGTTAAACACAGTCATGGACAATTTAGTATCTCTAATTCACCTCACTTGCATGTCTTTGGACTGTGGGAGGAAACCGGAGCTCCCGGAGGAAACCCACACAGACACGGGGAGAACGCCCCAAGGTCCTTTCATGTGTGTATGCACAGGACCGCCCCAAGGTCCACCCCATGTGTATATACTGTATATGTAAATATATACATACACCGATGAGGCATAACATTATGACCACCTTCCTAATATTGTGTTGGTCCCCCTTTTGCTGCCAAAACAGCCCTGACCCGTCGAGGCATGGACGCCACTGGACCCCTGAAGGTGTACTGTGGTATCTGGCACCAAGATGTCAGCAGCAGATCCTTTAACTCCTGTAAGTTGTAAGGTTGGGCCTCCATGGATCGGACTTGTTTGTCCAGCACATCCCACAGAAAAGGTGATTCATCAGACCAGGCCACCTTTTTCCATTGCTCCGTGGTCCAGTTCCGATGCCCATGTGCCCATTGTTGGCGCTTTTGGCGCTGGACAGGGGTCAGCATGGGCACCCTGACTGGTCTGTGGCTATGCAGCCCCATATGCAACAAACTGTGATGCAGTGTGTATTCTGACACCTTTCTATCAGAACCAGCATTAACTTCTTCAGCAATTTGAGCTACAGTAGCTCGTCTGTTAAATTGGTCCACACAGGCCAGCCTTCGCTTTGGCCACCCATGACCTTGTCGCCGGTTTACCACTGTTCCGTCCTTGGACCACTTTTGATAGATACTGACCACTGCAGACCGAGAACACCCCACAAGAGCTGCAGTTTTGGAGATGCTCTGACCCAGTCGTCTAGTCATCTCAAGTTGGCCCTTGTCAAACTTGCTCAAATCCTTACACTTGCCCATTTTTTCTGCTTCTAAAACATCAACTTTGAGGATAAAATGTTCACTTGCTACCTAAAATATCCCACCCACTAACAGGTGCCGTGATGAAGAGATAATCAGTGTTATTCACTTCACCCGATCACTTGATTTTAAAGAGCACGACCTAAAGAAATCACTAACTGTTTTACGGTGCCCTATAAATAAAGCATTAGTAGCACCTGTGGTTTACTAAAGATGTATTAACTGGTTGGTGTAATCATTGTTAACCGTTGCTAATTACTAACGGTTTATTGTGCGTTGGGGACCAAAAATCAATTAAAGGCATTACCCGTACATTAACCTCTCTGGTAGTTATGGGTTGGCGCCTGTGCATAGCAGACAAGGTCAGCTTTAAAATACACTGCATGTCTAAAAATGTGTGGACGCCTGGTACTACACCTTGGTAGTTGGATTCTCATTGCTGTAAAAACGCACAATTTTTGAAGATGACTGCAGTAATGTAGGACACGTGTGAATGCTTACCTGCATTTGTTGTTTATCCATATGGTGCTGGACATTGCTAAGGTTAGGGCTTTTGGGTCGGTCAGCCAAGTCCTGTTGTACCAAACTTTACAAACCTTTCCATAATTCCCTGGAATGTCATTCAATGCTATAGCTGTAAATATGTTAGATTTCTGTAATACTGGACCTAAGAACCCATCCCAAACTTCTTTCTCAAACTGTATCAAACCATACAGCAGCACTTTTCATTTTAGCAAATAGCATGTTAACATGCACCAAAACTAGATCGGAGTCTTTACTAATTACTCATGGAGACACACTTAGTCTCTGGAGGCAGCTCCATCCAGCTGAGTTCCTCAGGAAAGATACAAGAATGTCTCATAAGACACAGACTGCTCCAACTGTGAAACGAACCCAGAACCTTGCTGCTGTGAGGTGCCACCCCCACTGGTGACCCACTCTTCTTTGCAGAATTGTTAGATATTAGCTACATTGGAGGGTTTTCCAGCATGAACTCCAATTTTAAGGTCTTGCCACAGCATCTCAATGGAATTCAAGTCAGGAATTTGATTCAGCTTTGACTTTGTGTCTGTTGAGACATTTAGAGGTGAACTTGCTTGTCTGCCTGGGATAAGAGCCTTTGTGGTTTTTTTGGGCAGCAGTGGTTTGCACCTTGCACTATTGTAGAATTGTGTACATTCACCTTAACTGATCCAAGTGAGGCCTGCAGTTTTTTAGATGTTTCTCTGGGTTCTTTTGTGACCTCCTAGATGAGTTACCAATGTGTTTTTGGGTAGATTTTGGCAGACCAACCTCTCTTGAGAAGGTTCACCATTGTACCAGGTTTTCTCCAGCTTTTGGATAATGGCTCTCACTGTGGCTTACTGTAGTCCCAGAGTCTTAGCAATGGTTTTGTAACCCTTTCAATCCTGGTAGCTATTTGAATCTCCATAGAATGTGGCTTCATGGGCTGCTTTTTTGAGACCTTCCAGCCTGCTTCACATTGCCAGAAAGGTTCTATTTAAGTGATGTTTAGATTTAACAGATCTGGAAGTAATTATGCCTGGTGTGGCTAGTAAGATTCCACCCAATTATCACTTGAATTTGGTTTACAAGTTGATTTAGTAGCTAAGGAGTCAGGTCGTTCTGAACAGCATTTTCTCCTTAGTAAATGAAAACATCATTTAATATTAATGTTAAAGGTATTTTGATTATCTAAAAAAAAATACACCATGAGGCAGAACATTATGACCACCTTCCTAATATTGTGTTGGTCTTCCTTGCACTGTGTATTCTGACACCTTTCTATCAGAACCAGCATTAACTTCTTCAGCAATTTGAGCTACAGTGTTGGATCGGACCACATGTGCCAGCCTTCGCTACCCACGTGCATCAATGAGCCTTGGCCACCGATGAACCTGTCACCTGTCACCGGTTTACCACTGTTCCGTCCTTGGACCACCTTTGGTAGATGCTGACCACTGCAGACATAATCATGGAAATAATGGTTAATAATGTAAATGAATGGTTACTCAAGTATTTAAAGCCATATGTTTACATGAGCATATAGAAATGAGCATATAGTAAGAAAAAGAAACCTAGGAATTTAGATGATGACGATTTTATATATTATGCAGATTATACAGAAGGTTTCAAGTTTACAAGTTTAGGAGACATAGGTATGAGGGGGGGGGGGGGCAGTGAGAGAATCTGAGCCCCTCCTCTTTTCAAGGAGCCGCTGCGTTTATTGGTCATGGCGCTGCCGAAACTCGCCAGCCACCTGACGGAACAGTGATCCATTGGGCATTTTCCTGGACATAGATGAAGTCACCAAAACAATGCACGGGTGTGCGAATACTACTACTTTGATGCGTTAGTGCGTATCTATTAATTCGCTGCCGATACCAGCCAGCATAACAGATTGGTTAAGTGATAATGATAAGCTTTGCTTGCTTTTCGCTTGGGGGGGCAGTGAGAAAATCTAGGGGGGCAATGCACACCCTGGGTATGAGGGATATGTGACATTGAATTTAGATTTTAGATGGATATTAGGGATCTGCAAGGTAAAAACAGACTCTTGATGGCATTTCTATTCTGATGTTCAAAGTAACTGAATCAATGCGCTCTTCCACTTATATTTAATAAAATCCTCATTTTATATGTTTATTTATCTAGTATCTGTATAAAATAGATTTGTAGATACTAATATATCACTGCTATTAATCATACAAATTTATTTAAGCTCAGGAAGAAATTCAGCTGAGGAGGTCAAGGAGTTAAATTTGTTTCTAGTAAATTGGTGAAAACTTGTATCACTGTTGGCTCCTATAACAGCTCTATGCCTGGTTTATATTCAGTCTCACTTGAATAATTGCATCTAGCAGATGAATAAATGTAAATGTTAAAATATTTGAAAATGTAACGGCTCTCAAAAATAATAGGAATTGAAAAGTTTCGTTGGAGGAGAAGACCAGTTGTGCGCTACTCTTACTCTTACTTTTATTCTCATTCTTAAGCAGTTCAGTTTCTTCGGTTTGGCCAGTAAGCCAGCCTAGAGCAAAATAAGATCCTCCGCCCAATCAATTTATCCCAGCCATCCCAGAACAAACATCAAACACGTTGATTGAACACAGCGCCCCAGTCAACATGATGTGATCAACAGCCGCTATTGTATATAGCATCATCGATTTATCAGATCACTCCAGGGCTCGGAGAAGACACCAGACGCTCCACCTGTGAGTCTTTAGGAGCAATTCTCAGCGCCGTTTGACATTAACAATCAGGAGCTTACCCCGTCACGGGTTTTATAGCTAAGTGGTGTAGAAATGAAAATCAGAACTGGGATTTTCTGAGCACAAAGTCAGGGATGAGTGAGTGTGTAATACTGGTACTTTTATTACCGGGTTATGTATTGTAGTGTGTTTTTATGGCTCATTTATTTGTTTAGATTTTTCTAGCACCGATTATGGCGCAGATGCACTTTCCTTAAATCATACATTTTAGACGACTAGGAAAATTATTCCAATTACACATGTTAGTTCTTCTTCCTTTCTTCCTGGGGGCTATTAATTCCTTTGAAAAAATCTTTGTCTGTCTGTCCATTCACATCCATCTATCTATCTATCGATTTTATGCATTTTAGGTTTCAAGACAGCAACTTACAGTACAGTGACAATACACCGATCAACCATAACATTAAAACCACCTCCTTGTTTCCACTTACCATATAGGAGCACTTGGTAGTTCTACAATTACTGACTGTAGTCCATTTGTTTCTCTACATACTTTTTTAGCCCACCTTCACCCTGTTCTTCAATGGTCAGGACCCTCACAAAACCACCACAGAGCAGGTATTATTTAGGTGGTGGATCATTCTCAGCACTGCAGTGACACTGACATGGTGGTGGTGTGTTAGTGTGTGTTGTGCTGGTATGAGTGAATCAGACACAGCAGTGCTGCTGAAGTTTTAAAATACTGTGTCCACTCACTGTCCACTCTATTAGACACCCCTACCTAGTTGGTCCACCTTGTAAATGTAAAGTCAGAGACAATAGCTTATCTATTGCTGCTGTTTGAGTTGGTCATCTTTCAGATCTTTATCAGTGGTCACAGGTTGCTGCCCACAGGGTGCTGTTGGCTGCATGTTTTTGGTGGGTGGACTATTCTCAGTCCAGCAGTGACAGTAAGATGTTTAAAAACCCGATCAGCATTGCTGTGTCTTATTCACTCATACCTACGGTGGCCGAGAAGTGCAAAACAAATTTACATTTCAGAAAACAAAATTACAAAAAAACTAAAACAAATTTACATTTCAGAAAACAAAATTACAAAAAAACTAAAACAAATTTACAACAAAAGCAAAAACAAATTTACAAGTGCTCGGGTACCCAGTGTTTGTAAATTTGTTTTGGCATATGTAAAAGTGTTTCAGCACTTGTAAATTTATTTTCGGCATATGTAATTTTGTTTTCTAAAATGTATATTTGTTTTGCACTTCCCGGCCGCACATTTCTGACGGAAAAGGCAGGGACAATAAACCGGAAGTGCGTGTTGCTTACCTGCTGTCAATCAAACTGTTTCTCAGCGATAAAGTGAACGGAGTTTGTGATGGTGACGATAAACAAGGTTTTGTCTAGTTTGTGGAAATCATTTTATCCAGTTGACCCGCTATTGTTTTTCTTGTGGAAAGTTATTAGATTGTGCAGATGTTTAGACGTGGCGTGTGCATCTCTATTTACCGTCCGCTCTTCTAAACATCTAAGGAATTCCCACAAGAACAACAAAAGCGAAATAATGAAAATAATTAACACAAAATGGACAAAACATTGTTTATTAGGGACGGAACATCTGATACCGAGGCTTTAAAGCTTGTTTCACTTTTGTAACACTGGACTCAGTGTATCGGAGCTTATATTAAAGCAGCATGTGCGGGACTGATGAAGCTTTGGTGCTGTGTTTTATCTCACTCACTATATAAGAGACAATCAAACCAGGGTTACCCACCGTCCTGTAACATACACAATCCTGCTTTATCTGGAGACTAAACACCGCGTTCAGTATTGAACTGATACAGGACGCTTTGTTCCGTATTTTTATCAGTGGGAGACTGAGGGAATTATATTAAGTAGTGTTCACTTTTATTCTTAGTAACGGTGTGTGTGCGCTGGTTATAGCAGCAGGGGGGGACCTTACACAGTCATGAGAACAAAGGTTTTATTTATGGTGTTTAAAATTTATTATTTTCATTCTTTATAATAAGTCAGAACCATATTTTAGGCAAAACAACGCACTCCGCCCACTGTGCTACACATACAGCGGTTTATTAAACAGGTTATGTCACGTTACTAAGAATAAAAGTGAACACTACTTAATATAATGAATTAAGCAGCAGTTTCCTTCTGTTTTATACACCACACCGTCTCCCATTGATAAAAATACGGAACAAAGCGTCCTGTATCAGTTCAGTACTAAACGCGGCGTTTGGTCTCCAGATAAAGCAGGATTGTGTATGTTACAGGACGGTGGGTAACCCTGGTTTGATTGTCTCTTATATAGTGAGTGAGATAAAACTCAGCACAAAGCTTCATCAGTCCCGCACATGCTGCTTTAATATAAGCTCCGATACACTGAGTCCAGTGTTACAAAAGTGAAACAAGCTTCAACAAGCCTCGGTATCAGATGTTCCGTCCCTAATAAACAATGTTTTGTCCATTTTGTGTTAATTATTTTCATTATTTCGCTTTTGTTGTTCTTGTGGGAATTCCTTAGATGTTTAGAAGAGCGGACGGTAAATAGAGATGCACACGCCACGTCTAAACATCTGCACAATCTAATAACTTTCCACAAGAAAAACAATAGCGGGTCAACTGGATAAAATGATTTCCACAAACTAGACAAAACCTTGTTTATCGTCACCATCACAAACTCCGTTCACTTTATCGCTGAGAAACAGTTTGATTGACAGCAGGTAAGCAACACGCACTTCCGGTTTATTGTCCCTGCCTTTTCCGTCAGAAATGTGCGGCCGGGAAGTGCAAAACAAATATACATTTTAGAAAACAAAATTACATATGCCGAAAATAAATTTACAAGTGCTGAAACACTTTTACATATGCCAAAACAAATTTACAAACACTGGGTACCCGAGCACTTGTAAATTTGTTTTTGCTTTTGTTGTAAATTTGTTTTAGTTTTTTTGTAATTTTGTTTTCTGAAATGTAAATTTGTTTTGCACTTCTCGGCCACCGTACATACCAGCACAATACACACTAACACACCACCACCATGTCAGTGTCACTGCAGTGCTGAGAATGACCCACCACCCAAATAATACCTGCTCTGTGGGGGTCCTGATCATTGAAGAAAAGGGTGAAAGCAGGGTAAAAAGGTATGTAGAGAAACAGATGGACTACATTCAGTAATTGTAGAACTACAAAGTGCTTCTATATGGTATGTGGAGCTAATAAAAATGGACTGTGAGTGTAGAAACAAGGCGGTGGTTTTAATGTTATGGCTGATTGGTGTATATTCTCTAAGCAATTGAGGGTTAAGGGTCTTGCTCAAGGGCCCAACAGTGGCAACATGGCAGTGGTGGGGCTTAAACCAGCAACCTTTTGATTACTAGTCCAGTACCTTAACCACTAGGCTACAACTGCCCACATTTGTGTTTTAAGATATTGAAGAAAAGCTCATAAAAACCAGTTGACTGACATTATATGAAAAACACTTGCTAGAAGGTTTCAGTCTGGAACCTGGGACTCTAGGACTTTACTGAACCACAGTGACAGACAGTTCTGTTCCAACATGACTGCGCACTAGTGCACAAAGCAAGGTCCATAAAGACATAGATGAGCGAGTTTGGTGTGGAAGAACTTGACTGGCCTGCACAGAGTCCTGACCTCTACCCGATAAAACACCTTTGGGGTGAATTAGAGCGGAGACTGTGAGCCAGGCCTTCTCGTCCAACATTAGTGTCTGACCTCACAAATGCGCTTCTGGAAGAATGGTCAAAAACTCCCATAAACACACTCCTAAACCTTTTGGAAAGCCTTCCCAGAAGAGTTGAAGCTGTTATAGCTGCAAAGGGTGGGCCGACATCATATTAACCCCATTGGATTAAGAATGGGACGTCACTCAAGTTCATATGCGTGTGAAGGCAGACGAGCGAATACTTTTGGCAATATAGTGTATTTGTGTTCCAAAAATGTTGAGGGGCTATTTACGTGTTCACTCCATTGCACATCAAAAAAACCCTCTACAATATCAAAGCAGTAACACACATTTGTGTGTTTTCTAATGGGTGTCAGGAATGTTTGAATACAGGCTGAATGCATCCATCACTCTAAGATGCGCCTGACAGCCAAAATAAATTACAATTTACAAGAGATGGTCTTTAAAGCCCAGTGATTGTGTCTTCAAACAAATCAGAAATGACATGCAAAAGTGTTTTCACTTTGCCAATTATCAGACAGAATCTAAGCACAGGGATCTTTTGGTCAAACATTATGAGCTGATTTGCATATTAAAGTCCAACGATCTGATGTTTGACTGAAGAAGCCAAAGACACATTATACTGGATTTATTCATCCACAAAAATGTTATAAGATTGTAATCCAGTCAGACATGAAATGATCAGTAAATCACATACATTAGCTAAATTAGATTATGTATGTGCACATTTTATATACAGTATGTATGTACAGGGGTTGGACAATGAAACTGAAACACCTGGTTTTAGACCACAATAATTTATTAGTATGGTGTAGGGCCTCCTTTTGCGGCCAATACAGCGTCAATTCGTCTTGGAAATGACATATACAAGTCCTGCACAGTGGTCAGAGGGATTTTAAGCTATTCTTCTTGCAGGATAGTGGCCAGGTCACTACGTGATGCTGGTGGAGGAAAACGTTTCCTGACTCGCTTCTCCAAAACACCCCAAAGTGGCTCAATAATATTTAGATCTGGTGACTGTGCAGGCCATGGGAGATGTTCAACTTCACTTTCATGTTCATCAAACCAATCTTTCACCAGTCTTGCTGTGTGTATTGGTGCATTGTCATCCTGATACACGGCACCGCCTTCAGGATACAATGTTTGAACCATTGGATGCACATGGTCCTCCAGAATGGTTCGGTAGTCCTTGGCAGTGACGCGCCCATCTAGCACAAGTATTGGGCCAAGGGAATGCCATGATATGGCAGCCCAAACCATCACTGATCCACCCCCATGCTTCACTCTGGGCATGCAACAGTCTGGGTGGTACGCTTCTTTGGGGCTTCTCCACACCGTAACTCTACCGGATGTGGGGAAAACAGTAAAGGTGGACTCATCAGAGAACAATACATGTTTCACATTGTCCACAGCCCAAGATTTGCGCTCCTTGCACCATTGAAACCGACGTTTGGCATTGGCACGAGTGACCAAAGGTTTGGCTATAGCAGCCCGGCCGTGTATATTGACCCTGTGGAGCTCCCGACGGACAGTTCTGGTGGAAACAGGAGAGTTGAGGTGCACATTTAATTCTGCCGTGATTTGGGCAGCCATGGTTTTATGTTTTTTGGATACAATCCGGGTTAGCACCCGAACATCCCTTTCAGACAGCTTCCTCTTGCGTCCACAGTTAATCCTGTTGGATGTGGTTTGTCCTTCTTGGTGGTATGCTGACATTACCCTGGATACCGTGGCTCTTGATACATCACAAAGACTTGCTGTCTTGGTCACAGATGCGCCAGCACCAACAATTTGTCCTCTTTTGAACTCTGGTATGTCACCCATAATGTTGTGTGCATTGCAATATTTTGAGCAAAACTGTGCTCTTACCCTGCTAATTGAACCTTCACACTCTGCTCTTACTGGTGCTATGTGCAATTAATGAAGATTGGCCACCAGACTGGTCCAATTTAGCCATGAAACCTCCCACACTAAAATGACAGGTGTTTCAGTTTCATTGTCCAACCCCTTTATAAGGTAGTGGTTGTATCAGTTAATACATTATTGCATGATTATATACATAGGATTTAATACATTAATTTACAAGATTCCTCTTATACCCCAAATTACGAACATTTTTACACAAAAAGTTTGGGAAATACAGAAACTGTGTATGAAATGTACAACCCCAAATCAGAAAAAGTTGGGACAGTATGGAAAATGCAAATAAAATAAAAATGCAGTGTTTCTTACATTTACTTTGACTTGTATTTGATTGCAGACAGGATGAGCCTGAGATATTTCAGGTTTAACCTGCTCAACTTCATTTCATTTATTAATAAACATCCATTCCTGCAATTCAGGCCTGCAACACATTCCAAAAAAAGTTGGGACAGGGGCAATTTAAAGCTAGTAATGATGTGATTCCAAACAGGTGATAGTAATTATGGTTCGGTACAAAAGCAGCATCCAGGAAAGGCTGAGTCTTTGATGAGCAAAGATGATCAGAGGATCTCCAGTTTGTCCACAAATGATGAGAAAATGATTGAAATGTTTAAAAAAAATGAATCTCAAAGAAAGATTAGAAGGGATTTGCATATTTCTCCCTCTACAGTGCATAATATCATTAAACGATTTACGGAATCGGGAGGAATTTCAGTGCGTAAAGGCCAAGGTTAAATTGAATGCCCGTGATCTTTGATACCTCAGACGGCACTGCATCAAGAACTGCCACTCAACAATAGCTGATATAACCACATGGGTGAGGGATTACTTTGGCAAACTTTTGTCAATCATTACAATACAGAGTTACATGCAGAAATGCCACTTAAATCTTTACTGTGCAAAAAAGAAGCTTTATGTTAACCGTGTCCAGAAGCGGCATGGCCTTCTCGGGGCTCAGAGGCATCTAGGATGGACCGTCACACAGTGGATTGTGTGACGGTGTGTATTGTGGTCAGATGAATCAGCACTTCAGGTCTTTTTTGGAAAAAATGGACGCTGTGTGCTCCGGACCAAAGACGAAAAGAACCATCCAAACTGTTATCAGCAACAAGTCTAAAAGCCAGGATCTGTCATGGTATAGGGCTGTGTCAGAGCCCTTGGCAAAGGTCATTTACACTTCTGTGATGGCAGCATTAATGCAGAAAAGTACACTGAGATCTTAGAGCAACATGTGCTGCCTTCAAGACGTCATCTTTTCCAGAGATGTCCATGCCTGCCTGCAGTCCTGACCTGTCCCCAATAGAGAATTTTGAAACAAAAAATGTGACAACGACGACCCCGTACTGTTGCACATCTTAAGACGAGTTTGCAGGAAGAATGGGACAAAATAAAACCTGAAACACTAAATCACTTGGTCTCCTCGTTGCCAAAACGTCTTTTAAGTGTGGTGAGAAGGAAATGCAACATTACAAAGTGGTTATAAGTGGTAAATGCTTTACTGTCCCAAAGCATGAAATATCTCAGGTTTATCCTGTCTGCAATGAAATAAAAGTCAAAGTAAATGTATAGAACACTGAATTTTTTATTTTATTAGCATTTTCCATACTGTCCCAACTTTTTTTGATTTGGGGTTGTACACATTTTAAACAGCACTTCTTGAGCATGTTTTAAATCTTGTCTACTGTTACCACAAAGAACAAAATCCTAAAAAGTGGATTTCCAGATGACACTTCATGAAGGGCAGTACTTTCTTTGGCAAATGTACAGTATGTCACACACACACACACACACACACACACACACACACACACACACAAAATCAGAAACGACACTTATTGTCATCAGGAGGGATTTGTTGCTTATACGAGAAAAAGAACGCCATGCAAGAGCAATGGAAATAATTAAGGAGAGACAATAGCCTGTGGCTAGTCTGTCAGGAAGTTATAAATTTATGGTCTAACGATGGCTCTTGCTAGGCAGACTCGTTTCTCATTGCCCAAATATGACATGTAGATCAGGGGAACATTTACAACAGATGGCCCTGCTCTGCTTCTATTTGCGTGACGTAATTCTAGGCATCTCGTGTATGAAAACAGATGTAGGCATTTATTGGCATGGTATGAAACTGATGGTAATATTACACTTGAAAATGAATGTGGCGCTTTGTCAGACCTATCAATCTAGTGCGGAATATTTTGTTTTATCACACATTAGAAATTAGAGGATGGAGAAAAATGAGGGAGGGTAAAAAAAAAAGCCCTTTTTTTCTGCAAGTTAGGTAATTCTACCATCTCAGCAAGATTGAATATTATCAGTGGTTATGCCTGATAGTCAGTTGTGTGCACTTATAAGAAAAAATGCAAAATGTGCATTATTTGGCAATAATACCACAGACATTTAACTTTGTAAGACTTTAATAATGCTGATAGCAAGAGATTTATGTTTATTGGGAAGTAAGGAGGGACAGGTGCTTTATCTGTGTTTGTTTTACAGCATTGAGAGCTGTATTCCATGGATAATTTTAGTCATATATTTATATTTATATTATAGTTTTCTCTTTCCCGGCTGGTTAGGTATATGGTATACAGGTTTTGAGTTCTTCCCTGAAATTTGCTTTCCTGTACCTTTTTTTCTTTATGTCATATAACAACTCTCTTTATTTTTGTGGCCAACAATAAACACTTTCACCACTCTGGCTCACAATACATCAACAATGTGAATGGCTTTCCAAATACGAACCGTCATATATATCAAACCAGAAAGGTTTATAGGACTCCTGATTTTTGGGAGTGCCCCACTACCCAGAGCTCTGAAGATTGCACCAATAATGTGTAACAGCAGTGGAAACAATTGTCGTATATCTGTTCTTTCAGAATGACTCCCCACAGCAAATTCTTCAATGCCAGAGTGCACATTTTCCAGCTTTAATTTACCAGAGTCAGTGCTTTTTCACAAACTTTTGACTGTTGGATTTAGTGCAAAACACTGTGTGAGTTTAAGGTCTTGGAAAAAATACACAGATGGGACAGAACATTATGACCACCTTCCTAATATTGTGTTGGTCCCCATTTTGCTGCCCCACAAGCAACAAACTACGATGCACTGTGTATTCTGACAACTTTCTATCAGAACCAGCATTAACTTAACTGTAACTTCAGCAATCTGAGCTACAGTAGCTCGTCTGTTGGGCGGCACGGTGGCTCAGTGGGTAGCACTGTCGCCTCACAGCAAGAAGGTCCTGGGTTCGATCCCCAGTTGGGGTGGTCTGGGTCCTTTCTGTGTGGAGTTTGCATGTTCTCCCAGTGTCTGCGTGGGTTTCCTCCAGGTGCTCCGGTTGCTGTGTTCGATATAACCGTGTGAATTGATTAATCTTGTGTAATGAGTAACTACCGTTTCTGTCATGAATGTAACCAGAGTGTAAAACATGACGTTAAATTCCTAATAAATAAACAAACAAGCTCATCTGTTGGATCGGACCACACGGGCCAGCCTTCGCTCCCCATGTGCATCAATGAGCCTTGGCCGCCCATGACCCTGTCGCCGATTTACCACTCTTCCTTCCTTGAACCACGCTTGATAGATACTGACCACTGCAGACCAGGAACACCCCACACAAGCTGCAGTTTTAGAGATGCAGTTTTCTGACCCAGTCGTCTAGCATCACAATTTGGTCCTTGTCAAACTCGCTCAAATCCTTACGCTCACCCATTTTTCCTGCTTCTAACACATCAACTTTGAGGATAAAATGTTCCCTTGCTGCCTAATATATCCCACCCACTAACAGGTGCCGTGATGAAGAGATAATCAGTGTTATTCATTTCGTATGTTGACAATTGCTCTGATCTGCCGGGACATGAACTGCACAAGAAAGTTTTGTTGTATCTGGTATCTGGTACCAGGACATTACTAGCAGGTCCTTGAAGTTCCACAGGTAAATGATGCACACATTGTTTATACAGTATATTTTTAAAAGGAAGGATCATAAGATCATAGTCAAATTTAAGACATTGAGGACAACAAAGCTATAGACTGACAGAAGGGTAAAAATGACTCTTCTTTGGTCATTCGAATGTCTCTTAACCAACACAAGATGCCATAAAGTGACCTACAATTTATGGCAAATGGCAAATGAAGTATAGTGAATGGCTAGAATGAACAGGGACCTACGGAATGGGCTGAAGCCCTTCATCAGTGAGAAGCAAGGAAGAGCCAGGCTAAGGTTTGCAAAGGACCCTAAGGATTGGATAGTATGGGACTAGAAAAAAAGGTTATCCAATTTTCCAAAAAGTCCAATTTTCAGCTTGGCATATGATATGGTCATCTAATGGTGTCTCAAGCCTACTGTGAAATTTGATAGAGGACAGGTGATGATACAGGCTGGAATCTGACAGATTTGCCTTTGTGAAGGATGCATGAATCAAGCCATGTACAAGGTTATTCTAAAGGAAACTTGCTTTCTTCTGCTGTGACAATGTTACCCAACTCTAAGGGCTGTTTTTTCCGTTAAGTTAACGCTCCATGCCACACAGCCAGGTCAATTAAGGTGTAAATGGAGGCCCACCAGATTAAGACCTTGTTGTTTCCAGACCATTATGCAGACCTCAACCCTATTAAAACCTTTGGAATTGAGTTCCAGCAAAAGAAGGGTAGTCACAGGCCATCAAACAGTACCAGGCTGGTTGAATTCTTGAACCAGGAGGGGCATAAATTCACCAAAACTGAACTTAAAGGACTGGTGGAGTGCAGTTCAAGACGCCCAAAAGAGTCAAATGATTGAAAATCTGGTTTATTCCACCAAATATTGATTTCTGAAGTCTTAATTAATATTAAGATTATTAATATTTTTAATATAAATTTGAATAATTATAAATTAGAATTTAAAACTTAATTTAAAAAATACAAAAATTATAATAAAAAATTATAATAAATATATATTTTTTCTTTTTATCATTCAAGTCGTTTTTACTTCCTAAGTTGTCATTTTGTGCAAAGTAAGTGCTCTAAATGATAATATTTTAAGTCCACATTTTATTTAATAATCTAAAGCTACAGAGTTTACTTGGTCTTTGTGGGTTTGTGGTCAGCAGCCATTTGGCAGAGATTAAGATCCCTCAGAGACCAATAACTTCAAGTTCAGGACTCGGAGGCAGACTGTATCATTCACAGCACATGATAAGGTTAATATGGATGCTCCTGCAGGATGTTAGCTAACATCTTGATAAACTTTCCCCAGATGAAATGAGGTAATGGTAGAATGCATTTATCTCATTCACTAATATGTATGCTTCTGTCTCATCATCATGATCAGGTTATATGAAGGTATTAAACATTTTAAGGAGCGAGTTATGCTACAGGAAGACAAAACAGGCCAATTTTGGGTTAGTTTGTGTAATTGTTATAAATATACAATAATAATATACAAATATACAATAAGTCTGCACACCCCTTTCACCTCCTCCACATTTTATTACAATACAGACTCATTCTATAATAGATTGAGTTCTTTTTTTGTCACAAAATTCTACACAAAATAGGCCACAATGACAAAGTGAAAGCAGGTTTTTAGACATTTGTGCTAATTTATTAAAAATCTAAATGTCAAAAATTATATGTACACAAGTCTGCACACCCTTTGATATGACACCCAAAAGTGAGCTGAGGTGCATTTTGTTTTCACTGATACTGCTTGAGATGTTTCTACAATTTAATTGGAGTCCACCTGTTCTAAATTCAATTGATTGGACATGATTGGGGATTGCAAACACCTGCCTATATAAGGTCCCACAGTTGACAGTGCATATCGGAGCAAACTCCAAGCCATGGGGTCAAAATAATTATCTGCAGACTCAGAAACGGGGTTGTGTTATGGCACAGATCTGGAGAAGGGTACAGAAAAATTGCTGCAGCTTTACGGGTCCCAAAGAGCACAGTGGCCACCATCATTCATAAATGGAAGAAGTTTGGAACCACCAAAAATCTTACTAGACCTGGCCGCCCGGCCAAACTGAGCTATCGGGAAAGACGGGCCTTGGCCAGGAAGGTGAGCAGGAACTCGAGGGTCACTCTGACAGAGCTCCAGCGTATCCTTGTGGAGATGGGAGATCAGAAGATCAACCATCCAGGCAGCACTCCACAAATCACGCCTTTATGGTAGAGTGGCCAGACGGCACATGACAGCAAGCTTGGTGTTTGCCAAATGGCACCTAGAGGACTCTCAAACCATAAGAAACAAGATTCTCTGGTCTGATGAAACCAAAATTGAACTTTATGGCCTGAATATCAAGCGTCACATCAGGAAACCAGTCACTGCTCATCACCTGGCTAATGCCATGTCTACAGTGAAGAATGGCGGTGGCAGCATCATGACATGGGGATGTTTTTTAGCAGCGGGACCGGGGTGACTAGTCCTGATAGAGGGAAAGATGAATGCAGCTAAGTACACCGAGATCCTTAAAGAAAACTTGCTCCAGAGCGCTCTGGACCTCAGACTGGGGCAAAGGTTTACCTCTAACATGACAATGACCCGAAGCACACAGCCAAGAGAACAAAGGAGTGGCTTCGGAGAAAGTCTGTGAATGTCCTTGAGTGGCCCAGCGAGAGCTCAGACCTGAATCCAATCGAACATCTGTGGAAGGAGCTGGAAATGGCTGTGTACCGACGCTCCCCATCCAACCTGACGGAGCTTGCAAGGATATGCCAAGAGAAATGGGCAAAAATGTCCAGAAACAAGTGTGCCAAGCTCGTAGCTTCTTTCCCAAGACGCCTTAAAGCTATAATTGCTGCCAAAGATGCATCAACCAAGTATTAAGCTAAGGGTGTGTACAGATCTGTAACTCCTAAATAAACCATTTTTGTCAGTAAAATAAAATTGCATATTTTCTAAACCCTGTTTTCACTTCGTAATTATTGGTGATTGTTTGTAAATGTTTGAGGCAAAAAAAGAACTCAATCTACTATAGAATGAGTCTGTAATGTAATAAATGTAAAGAAGGTGAAAGAGGTGTGCAGACTTTCCGGCTTGACTGTATTTATAAATGTATGGCCTAAAACCATATACATTAATACACACATTAATTTGTGGTGTAGCTTTTGAGCCCCAGTGTTGTTCTACCCTGGCTAAGCCTTCTGCAATTGGGTTAATTCCCTAATAGCACAGATATTATAGCTCTGTCACGAGATGCCCATCAGCCCATGACAATTTCTGATTACCATAACAGTGGATTTTGGGTCTTAATAATAGTGAGTTTAGTGTTTTTATTAAGTTTTAGACACCTCTGTTAACCAAAGTAGATTCAGCTGTTTTAATCATACATTTTGTGAACATGCATAATGTCAAGCATACAGTCAAGTATTTTATAGCCAAGCATTGCCATTGGACTCTGGAGCACTTGAACCATATCTTATGGGGTATTTAACCATACTATGCTATCTGCACCGTGCTATAAGTTTAACAAAGAAAAATAACATGTACAGGGTATTATTCTAGTGAGTCCCACACTTCGAACTCTGTGCCAGCAGTTCAGATCATTCCCTTTTCTACAAATCAAGTTTGGTGAGATAAAATTCCCTGACCTGAAAAGAACCCTGACCTTAACCTGATCCGTCACCTATGGAATAAATTAGAACACACTGTGTGAGCCAGATCTAATCGCCCAACATCAATGTCCGACCTTATAAATGGCCTGCAGTCATGTTTCAAAATCCTTCCCAGAAGATATGAGGCTGTAAATGCAGTGAAGAAGAAAACACCTTGATATTACTGCTCATGATTTTGGAATGAGATGTTTGGATGCTGATTATCCACAAATGTTTGGCCATGTAGCATTTTGAATATTTAGTGTAAATAATAAATTACATGTGGGAGGCATGGTGACACAGAGGGTAGAGGTGTCGCCTGACAGCAGGAAGGGCCGGGGTTTGATTCCCCTTTCTGTGTTGAGTTTGCATGCTGTTGCTGTGTCCGCGTGGGTTTTCTCCAGGAGCTTTGGTTTCCTCCCGCAAGTCCAAAGACATGCAGTCAGGTTACTTGGAGCTATGAAATTGCACTAAATGTGTGTGTGTGTGTGTGTGTGTGTGTGTGTGTGTGTGTGTGCCCTGTGATAGACTGGCAACCTGTCTGTGGTGTTTTCTGCTTCTCACCAAATAAATCAGACACATTTAAATAAACATCCTTCCTAATGGAAGGTTGGACTGAGACTTAAAGTTGTAGAAATACACTGATCAGCCATAACATTAAAACTTTGTTTCTACATTCACTGTCCATTTTATCAGCTCCACTTACCATATAGAAGCACTTTGTAGTTCTACAATTATTGACTGTTGTTCATCTATTTCTTTACATGCTTTTTTAGCCTGCGTTCACCCTGTTCTTCAATGGTCAGGACCCCCACAGGACCACCACAGAGCAGGTATTATTTAGGTGGTGGATTATTCTCATCACAGCACTGACACTGACATGGTGGTGGTGTGTTCATGTGTGTTGTGCTGGTATGAGTGGATCAGACACAGCAGTGCTGCTGGAGTTTTTAAATACCGTGTCCACTCACTGTCCACTCTATTAGACACTCCTACCTAGTTTATCCACCTTGTAGATGTAAAGTCAGAGACGATTGCTCATCTATTGCTGCTGTTTGAGTTGGTCATCTTTTAGACTTTCATCAGTGGTCACAAGACGCTGCCTACGGGGCGCTGTTGGCTGGATATTTTTGGTTGGTGGACTATTCTCAGTCCAGCAGTGACAGTGAGGTGTTTAAAAACTCCATCAGCGCTGCTGTGTCTGATCCACTCATACCAGCACAACACACACTAACACACCACCACCATGTCAGTGTCACTGCAGTGCTGAGAATGATCCACCATCCAAATAATACCTGCTCTGTGGTGGTCCTGTGGGGGTCCTGAACGTTGAAGAACAGGGTGAAAGGGGGGTAACAAAGCATGCAGAGAAACAGATGGACTACAGTCAGTAATTGTAGAACTACAAAGTGCTTCTGTATGGTAAGTGGAACTGATAAAATGAACTGTGAGTGTAGAAACAAGGAGGTGGTTTTAATGTTATGGCTGATCAGTGTATACACCATATACAAAATATGTGCACTGTTATTCAACCTCCAGCCTCAGTACTTGGTCCTTGGTGATTTCTGTCATTGCTAACAGGCTTCTGACACTCTCTTATGGAATCTTCACCAATTCCTCTTGTGCAAAAGCTTCCAGCTCGTTGAGGTTTGGTGGATTTTGGCTACAATTGCTTTTTTTTAATTCCCACCAAGGATTTTTTATGAGATTTAAATCTAAAGACTGAGAATTTCAGTCTAGGTTATTCCAGGACTGATTCCTTAACTAAGCTTTTAAAGTGTCTTTGGGATCATTGTCTTGTTGGAAAGTCCAATTATCACCAAGAATCAATTTTACCACAGAAGTTAAATGCTTTGGTATTTCTGTGAATGATTCCAGTCACATGATTAAGTCTCACCACGGATTCATATGACCAAACAGTTCCAGGTTTAATTTGTCACTCCATAGAACTGTGTCCCAGATCTCTACAGGCCTATCCAAAATCCTTCTGGCATATTCCAGTTCATTCTTGGTCCAGGTGTGCTTGGTCAGGAGTAACGTGCACTGCAAGTCCAGCGATAAAATCATTTCTTATCATTTTAAGTCTTTTGTAGTAACACGTGGGCTTTCTTTATCATACTGATGAGATTGCTTTTGGAACTTCTCGACAGTACTCCAAATGAAAATCTTCTTTTGAATGAACCAAAACAATGTAGCATATGCAAAAAAGCTTTTAAATGACCACTGACAGGTGAAGTGAATAACACTGATTATCTCTTTATCACGACACCTGTTAGTGGGTGGGGTATATTAGGCAGCAAGTGAACATTTTATCCTCAAATTGAATGTGTTAGAAGCAGAAAAAATGGGTAAGCATAAGAATTTGAGTTTGACAAGGGCCAAATTGTGATGGCTAGACTACTGGGTCAAAGCATCTCCAAAACTGCAGCTCTTGTGGGGTGTTCCCGGTCTGCAGTGGTCAGTATCTATCAAAAGTTGTCCAAGAAAGGAACAGTGGTAGACCGTCGACAGGGTCATGACGTGAGCATCGGAACTGGACCACGGAGCAAAGGAAGAACGTGGCCTGGTCTGATGAATCATATTTTTTTTTTTTTACATCACGTGGACAGCCGGGTGCGTGTGCGTCGCTCACCTGGGGAATACATGGCACCAGGATGCACTATGGGAAGAAGGCCAGCCGGCAGAGGCAGTGTGATGCTTTGGGCAATGTTCTGCAAGTGGATCCATGTGGATGTTACATTGACACGTACCACCTACCTAAGCATTGTTGCAGACCATGTACACCCTGTCATGGAAACGGTACTTCCTGATGGCTGTGGCCACAAAGCAAAAAAAGTCAGATCCATGGAGGCCCCACCTCACAACTTACAGGAGTTAAAGGATCTGCTGCTGACATCTTGGTGCCAGATACCACAGCACACCTTCAGGGGTCTAGTGGAGTCCATGTCTCGATGGGTCAGGGTTGTTTTGGCAGCAAAAGGGGGACCAACACAATATTAGGAAGGTGGCTACTATGTTATGCCTGATCTGAGTATTATATTACAATTATAGATATTGTAATTTGTAAAATTAAGAATTTTAACATATAACCCCAAAGTCAAAAACTAAGCATGTCATAATGAGTTGATATCTGTATTTATTACTTTTTTATGAAATTCAAAAGCACTCAGAATTAGTTTACAACATTAAAAATGTAAAATAGTCTCAATGACTGTAATACATGGGAACTATTGCATGCTAAACTAGCACTGAAAAATGTCCTGCTCCGAGGAGAGGAAATTTAATAAAACAACTTTTTAGGTACACAGCTACTCTGTACCACCCTTGTAAGCTGTAGGGTAGAATTGTACTTTCCAGAGATTTTAATCAGTTCTTCTAAACTCAGGATTCAGACGGACTCTGGGTTTTAATCAGTCCCCGGCTCGTAGTTGAAAGCTAACAGCTATGCTAAGAAGTTTGCAAATGAAAGAGAGAGAGAAAGAGGGGCCATCTGGATGCTAGATTCAGTATGTGATTGTGTTCGGTGTGGGTGATCTGGGCCTGGGAGATGAGCAGCGCAATGAGGAGAGAGACAACCAGCTGAACCATGAAAGAAAAGAACGCGGCAACACGAATTTACGAAAAAGGGATGATGGTGGCACGGCAGGGGGTCTCTCTTGAGGAGATTATTTCTGGGCTACCTACGAGCTCACAAGGATCTTTTAAGCAGCGTGTGTGCACATTTGTACAGCATTTGCTTCTGTCAATGTTTGCTTCGGCGACTGTGTTCAAATATGTAAAACTATTAAAGCTGCATGACGTGAAGTTTTTCCTGTCGAAATTGAATTCTCTTTAAGCAAGATAAAGCAACCTGGGATTTGTGTCCGTTTGACTTAAATCTGTTTTTGTAATTAGACGCTCTTCAATAACAGCCCAAGAAAGTAATATACCTTCCTAATATTGTGTTGGTCAACAAACTGTGATGCACTGTGTATTCTGACACCTTGCTATCAGAACCAGCATTAACTTCTTCAGCAGTTTGAGCTACAGTAGCTCGTCTGTTGCCTTCGCTCCCCACATGCATCAATGAGACTTGGCCGCCCATGACCCTGTCACTGGTTTACCACTGTTTCTTCCTCTGACCACTTTTGATAGATACTGACCACTGCAGACTGGGAACACCCCACAAGAGCTGCAGTTTTGGAGATGCTCTGACCCAGTCGTCTAGCCAGCACAATTTGGCCCTTGTCAAACTCGCTCAGATCCTTACGCTTGTTAATTTTTCCTGCTCCTAACACATCAAACTTTGAGGATAAAATGTTCACTTGGTGCCTAATATATCCCACCTACTAACAGGTGCCGTGATGAAGAGATAATCAGTGTTATCCACTTCACCTGTCAGTGGTCATAATGTTATGCCTCGTCTGTGTATATATTAGTTGATTATTTTTACACTGCATTTCAAGGCTGTAATCACGCAAGATAAATTTTGGGGAATGTTCTGACGTGCTTAAAATATGTAAAGTATCTCCAATTAACCTGACTGCGTGTCTTTGAACTGTGGGAGGTAACCATTAAAACAAAGCAGATTTCCCCACTGCCCACCCAAGTGTACAAAATTTTCTAAACCTTGGTCATACTAGCTGCATTTATCTCCATAAAATAATGCATAGATTTCTGTTTATATGCTTATAATTATTGTTATACTTTATTAACCCCTTATCTATGTAAAATATATATACATATTCCCAGTAGGTTTGATCCCACTCAATTTTAATTTTAATTACATTGCACTATTAGCCATAATTGTAAAATGTAAAAGAATGAATCAAATAAAGTACTTTTAAACTGTCATGGCTTGTGATTTTTTTATGACACATAGTAGAATCTAATATGTGAAAAGAGATTAACTTAATCTTAATACCAGTAAAAAAACAAAAAAAACATTGTTTTTGCCAATGAATTTACAGCACTAAAATAAAAGGGGTGGCACGGTGGCTAAGTGGGTAGCACTGTCGCCTCACAGCAAGAAGGTCCTGGGTTTGATCCCCAGGTGGGGCGGTCCGGGTCCTTTCTGTGTGGAGTTTGCATGTTCTCGCCGTGTCCGCGTGGGTTTCCTCCTGGTGCTCCGGTTTCCTCCCACCGTCCAGAGACATGCAGTCAGGTTAATTGGAGACACTGAATTATCCATGACTGTGTTCAATATAACTTTGTGAGCTGATGAGTCTTGTGTAATGAGTAACTACCGTGTCTGTCATGAATGTAACCAAAGTGTAAAACATGACATTAAAATTCTAATAAACAAACATTAAAATAAAAAAAATACTTGAATGAAGGTAAATTATTACAGACAATAAACTAAGCTCCTAAATTCACATAAAAATGATGAAAAATGTGACAATTTGCAAAGCCACTCTCACTTTTGCTTTCTGATGCCGAGTACATCAGTAAACCAGCATGGCTGTACTGGTTGACCTTCATAAACCAGTTTGTAGCAGCATAAAAATTCATGCTGGTCTAAGCTCTTTTTTCTTCAGCAGCAGTATCGGCGTAAATATGGTTTTATTCTTCGTTTTATTCATTTTCAGCTGCACACTGGGGGACCGCACATTCAATTTGTTCATCAAATTTGATTAATTCTTCCCAATATAATGAAACCGCTCGCTATTACAGTGGGATGTTAAGGCAGTTGAGGCACTGGACCTGAGCTAAATTGGCTCATTGCATCCACTAAGTGTCTGTACTGTAGCGAATGTTCACTTGGGCTTTAAAGCAGTGCTACGTGCCGGATAATGCACACACAAAAAAAAACAATACTGGCTCAGGCTTTTGGTATAATAGCAATAACAGGCTTTTGGAATGTTTTGCCTGACTTTGTGTTGTACACTGGCGCAGGCTCGGGCTTGTTTGATTTTTTTCATCCATGCAAAGCTGCCTAAATCATATAGGGAATAAAGAATATGTTTAATACTTAGCTTCAGGTAAAACAGATAATAATTAAAATACAACCCCAAATCACAAAAAGTTGGGACAGTATGGAAAATGCAAACAAAATAAAAACGCAGTGTTCCTTACATTTACTTTGACTTTTATTTGATTGCAGACAGGATGAACCTGAGATATTTCATGTTTTATCTGCTCAACTTCGTTTCATTTATTAATAAACATCCATTCCTGCATTTCAGGCCTGCAACACATTCCAAAAAAAGTTGGGACAAGGGCAATTTAGGGCTAATAATGATGTGATTCCAAACAGGTGATTGTAATCATGGTTTGGTACAAAAGCAGCATCCAGGAAAGGCCGAGTCTTTGAAGAGCAAAAGATCTCCAGTTTATCAACAAATGTGTGAGAAAATGATTGAAATGTTTACAAACAATGAACCTCAAAGAAAGATTGGAAGGGATTCACATATTTCTCCCTCTACAGTGCATAACATCATTAAACAATTCAAGAAATCGGGAGGAATTTCAGTGTGTAAAGGCCAAGGGTGCAAGCTTAAGCTGAACACCCGTGATCTTCGATCTCTCAGACGGCACTGCATCAAGAACCGCCACTCAACAACAGCTGATATAACCACATGGGTGAGGGATTATTTTGGCAAACCTTTGTCAAGCACTACAATACAGAGTTACATGCACAAATACCACTTAAAACTTTACTGTGCAAAAAAGAAGCCTTATGTTAACCATGTCCAGAAGTGGTGCCGACTTCACTGGGCTCTGAGGCATCTAGGATGGACCATCACACAGTGGAAACGTGTATTGTGGTCAGATGAACCAGCATTCCAGGTCTTTTTTGGAAAAAATGGACGCTGTGTGCTCTGGACCAAAGACGAAAAGGACCATCCAGACTCTTATCAGCAACAAGTCCAAAAGCCAGGGTCTGTCATGGTATGGGTTTGTGTCAGTGCCCTTGGCAAAGGTCATTTACACTTCTGTGATGGCAGCATTAATGCAGAAAACTACATTGAGATCTTAGAGCAACATATGCTGCCTTCAAGACGTCATCTATTCCAGGGACGTCCATGCATTTTTCAACAAGACAATACAAAACCACATGCTGCACACATTACAAAGGCATGGCTGCGGAAGAAGAGAGTACAGGTACTGGACTGGCCTGCCTGCAGTCCTGACCTGTCCCCAGTAGAGAACGACCCCGTACTGTTGCACATCTTAAGACGTGTTTGCAGGAAGAATGAGACACTAAATCACTTGGTAAAAAGAAATGGCAACATTACAAAGTAGTAAATGCTTTACTGCCCCAACTTTTTTGGAATGTGTTGCAGGCCTGAAATGCAGGAATGGATGTTTATTAATAAATGAAATGAAGTTGAGCGGATAAAACATGAAATATCTCAGGTTCATCCTGTCTGCAGTCAAATCAAAGTCAAAGTAAATGTAAGAAACTGTGTGGGTTTTTATTATTATTTGCATTTTCCATACTGTCCCAACTTTTTCTGATTTGGGGTTGTAAATCATGTGTTGATTTTTTAAGAATATACAGTACACAGTACTTTTATACAGTATATTCCAGCTTTACAGGAATATTTCAACCCAAACCTGCGTAGAGAGAAAGCAGATGCGCGTTTTCAGTTTGCCGACTTCTTCCACCAAATCAGCTCAGATTTATTCTTCCACTGTTTACAGTGATCTGTTTTTCCCATCACGCTTGCATTTTTCTCTGGGTGGATCATCAGAGCGCAATAATCAGACAATCATGCTCTTATTTTTCAACTAGAACAAAAAAATGTCTCTTCTAATTACACAACAAATCCTGGGGGATTTCCTCCAGTGATCGTAATCAGATAATGGCTCTGGAAGATGTTGTGTGTTTATACACCGCTGATTAATCAGAGACCTTTAATTGCTAGATCTGCTCCTCAGCAGCATGTATCCAGCTCAGTAAAGCAAAAAGAAAATGAAACTTTTTCAGACCAAAAACAATGAGTTAAGAATAAACAAAAATGACTGACAGCTGCCAAGAGAGTAGTTTAAAAAAAAAGAAAAGGATAATGAATAAAAATGTATCTGCTTAATCTTCTTCTAGGCATTTTTGTGTATTGGCTGCTCTATATTGCCCTGGGCATACATTTATTTATTTATTAATTCATACATTGTCTGTTTAATCACTGCCTTACTTTGATCAAGGTTATAGTGGGTCAGATTCACTGGACAAAAGGCAGGGGAAAGTGAATTCTTGCACCAGTCTCACCCAGAGATGTTCAGAAGTCACAAAATACGAGTCCGAGTCAAGTCACGAGTCTTTAGGCTAGAATCCGAGTCAAGTCACGAGTCTTTAGGCTAGAATCCGAGTCAAGTCACGAATCAATATAATATACACAAAACATATATTTTTGGTGGTTTGATGGTTTTAATGTTATGGCAGATCAGTGTATAACCATGTGAAATATGTTAAACTGATAGACAGCTTTTGCCTGATCAGATCTTTAACGACAATTAGAGATGCAGCAGTTAGAAAATACATCACAGACTGGAAGATAGCTCAACAAGAATGAAGGAAATTGAAAAGATCTTCAGACGTAAAGATTTGGAGAATTGTGCAGTATTGCGCAGACTATTGTCTTCTATGTGGTTCTTTAGGGATGTGAAAGCTGGGCAATAAAAAAACAGGACAGAAAGAATGTCACTGCCATTAAACTTTAATGCTGGCAAAGGCTTTTAAGTTTGTACAAGAAAACTCTTGTAAAGCTCTCACTCGAACCCCAGACAACCAAACTGAAGGTCTTGTATTTTGGACACATGATGAAAAGAAGCAATTCAGTGTAAAAGACAGTTTGGGATGCTTGGAATAGTTTGAGTTAAATGAGAAAGAGGACGGTAAGCAATATGATATATACATCGACCAGACATAACATTATGACCACTGACAGGTGAAGTGAATAACACTGATTATCTTTTCATCACGGTAACAGTAGTAAACAGGCGACAGGTTCATGGGCGGCCAAGGCTCATTGATGCACGTGGTGAGCGAAGGCTGGCCCGTGTGGTCCGATCCAACAGACCAGCTACTGTAGCTCAAACTGCTGAAGAAGTTAATGCTGGTTCTGATAAAAAAAAAAGGTGTCAGACTCCATGCCTTGATGGGTCAGGGTTGTATTGGCAGCAAAAGGGGGACCAACACAATATTAGGAAGGTGGTCATAATGTTATGCCTCATCGGTGTAGATATGATTAGAGAAACAAAGAATGACCAACCCAAGCAGGACAGCACCCAGAATGACTTGGCACATGGTGGAAATACAACTTGAACAGGTCATCCATACCCTCGGATAGGGCTGCACAATATATCAGTTCAGCAAATTATATAAAATACGTCGTGCTACAACTTTTTTGCTGCTTGACACAAAACGAAAATTCACACCGTTCTCATTTTCCATGACATATCTACACCAGTGTGTTTGAAATCCTAGGGAGCTGCCTCGCTGTTTTACTACCTACAAAGGCAGCTGCCTCAGTAGAGAGGATTCTAATAAGTAATTGACTTATAAGGCAGGTTATTCGAACGCGCTACTTAGCGATTCCATCGGGTTTCGCGTTTAGCATTTAGCCATTAAAACCAATGGAATGATGTGGGACAGCGCTAACATGTCAATATAACATCTCGATTGGTGTACAGAAAACTGTTACATTTGCTGACAAGCCCAAACTTGCAAATAAAAACACTCGTTAAAAATCGATAATTATTTATTTACGTTTGAAAATAACTTTGTCCGCACCGTCAGCCATGTTTATTTTTCTGTGAGAGAAGATTAATTCTGTGCCGCAATGAATTCTGGGATTGCCTTCATCACTAAGGACGCTTCTGATTCTCACTCGTTCTTGAGTCAAAATAACATTGAAATATTAAGATGCCTCAGTAGTGAGCTTAGTAAGGCATCTCGGATTTGGAACAGGTGTATAGCTGCTCTTTTGTTTGTATAGTTTTTTTTTTTAATAATGTTTACTACTTGAAGAGGTTTTGATTGTGAAATAAAATATTAAATGACCCATTTTGTCAATCCTGTTATTCCCTCATGTGATATTGAAGCTTTCTTAGTTTAATGCTCAGTTTCAACCGAGTACAAAGTTGTAGCTTGTCATAATCTTTTGTATCCCTTGTAGGCACCACGCTTTTTCACATATGAACCCCTTATTTAGAGTAAGATACATGCATTATTAATATTATTAATATTGTGGTGAAAATTCCATTCCTGCATTTTTTTAATGTCGCAATATATATCGCAGGGGGAAAAAAATCGCAATGTCAGTTTTTTCAATATCGTGCAGCCCTACCCTGGGACCCATGTTGCTGGGTTGCACACTCTCTGCCAACCTTAGGACACTGGCAACCAAAATGGCGGCATTGTATAGCGAAGTCTCAGTTGTGGTACCTGTTTTTATGTTTTTATTATTGTTCGTGTCTCTGTTTAGTCAAGTGCACGCTGTGTCCATTACCTATGATCGTTGGACGTTGTTTAGAATTCGTGCTCGGGTGTTGGAGGGCTTTGTCGGAGAGAAGGGTGCGCAATGTCCCTTTCCTCTACCTCCACTGCTTCTACCGGCGGCGTCGGAGGTGTGTCAATCCCAATGCTGTACACTACATTCAAGTGGATGTAAACAGCGATGGAGGAAACAAGGGGAAAGAGGTGGCCTCCTGCTCCGGTTGTGTGTCCAGTACTATCGTCGATTAGGTCGGTTTCATGGATTAAATAATTGTCGGCTTTCTGATGGCTTAGACAAACCTCTCGGAACGATGGGGCTGGCTTGTCAGCCTGAAGCCGTCTTGCGCTTTGGTGGAATTAGCCTATGACTAAAAGAACTGCCCAGTCACCATAGTTCCTCATTGAGAGGGTAAGAAGGATTGTCCAGGATTGCCCTAATTCTTCTCACGCCCTACTTCCAGACTGTCCAGCTGCAGACCCACAACAGAGCTGGCTTTGCTTACCAGCTTATTTAGCTTATTGGCACCTCCAGCCTTGATGCTACCTCCCCAACATACCACAGCAAAAATGAAGGTGCTGGCCACCACAGACTAATAGACCTCAGCCTCCTCAGAAAGAACTTATTATGGATAAGTTATTATGTTGGGAAAAACTATAAAAATTAGAATACAAAAGGAATACAAAGAGATCCAGATTTTTTTTATATCTGTGACATCTTGAAAATCCAATATAATAAAGATCCATAACTTGTTAGTTTTGCTCTTGATGTTTGCTAAAACTGAATGCTGTTGTTGTTTACTAGTCATTAATCTGCCGTTAGTCGCTTGTTTTATTCTATATTTGTCTGTACATGATTTATGTCCTGCTTATTTTACATTTTGCAGATACATGAGCATAGTGTAACAGCAAAGATTTTTCCACTTGCACACATAAAAGAATCACCATAAATTTCAAGCAGTTCTACTGTGAATTACATTGGATATAACTGTAAAAATGTTCATACAATAGTATAACATATGGGACAGAATATACATACCACTAAATATACACTCTCACTGTCTATTCCATTTCTTAGATTGAAGGGAATAATGACCATACTCAATAACACATCACAGCTGAAGCAAATCAAGGATTTGTTATCAAGTTCCTAATAGTTTAATCGTGTTGTAACCCAACTTTAGGTCAAACAGACGTGCAGAAGTTTTTAAGATTAGCAGTATTATGTAGGGGTTAATTAATTGTGACATTGCAGATTTAACAAAATATCCTGCTGCTCTGAAATACTACAGCATACACCGACCAGGCAGAACATTATGACCACCTTCCTAATATTGTGTTGGTCCCCCTTTTGCTGCCAAAACAGCCCTGCAGCTGTGATGCACTGTGTATTCTGACACCTTTCTATCAGAACCAGCATTAACTTCTTCAGCAGTTTGAGCTACAGTAGCTTGTCTGTTGGATCAGACAACACGGGCCAGCCTTCGCTCACCAAGTGCATCAATGAGCCTGTCGCCGGTTTACCACTGTTCCTTCCTTGGACAACTTTTGATAGATATTGACCACTGCAGACCGGGAACATCCCACAAGAGCTGCAGATTTGGAGATGCTCTGACCCAGTCGTCTAGCCATCACAATTTGGCCCTTGTCAAACTCGCTCAAATCCTTACGCTTGTCCATTTTTCCTGCTTCTAACACATCAACTTTGAGGATAAAATGTTCACTTGCTGCCTAATATATCTCACCCACTAACAGGTGCCGTGATGAAGAGATAATCAGTGTTATTCACCTCACCTCTCAGTGGTCATAATGTTATGTCTGGTCGGTGTATTCTAAAGCCACTTTCAGAGCCACCTTCCCCCACTATGTTACATGCCTCTCCCTCATGGTTGACCTTAAATAACCAACAGTCAAATTAACGTCAGGTGTTTTCAAATCAAATGGCAAATGATTGTTATATAAGTTGAAATTCATTTTGCAATATGTTAGACAAATTAATACAGTGGTACCTTGTGTCAATTGGTTCTGGAAGTGGCGTAGAGTTTAAAAGGCATTGAGTTTTAAGGTATTTTTTTCCATAAGGATGTATGGGAAACCTGTTAATGCGTTCCATGGTCCTGTGAACTTAAATAAATTTTAAGCTTATGTAAAATAATGGGGTTGTTTTTGACACTTTTATATAATATATAAAAACACTGAAATAAAAAGCTGATTCTTACAATTTCTCAGAACCCTGAGCTGTAACACAAGTTTAAAAGTGAAACAGTGAGGAAAATCCAGCTGAACACAGATACATGTACAGTAGAGCTTTCAGAGTGAATCTGATGGTAATTCCCCACAAATGCAGATTTGTCTCAGTCACACTTTGACGGCGTTTTACCACAAAGCGACTGTTCATTGTTAATTTGAAATTAAATAAATCAAATTTTTTCTCCCACTTTAGCGCATCAAATTTCTGCCCGTCAATCATCCTCTCACTAATGCTGGTCCCTGCTCCTGATTGGGGAGGACGAGGTTGCTCCACGCCCCCTCCGACACGTGCACAGCAATCGAACATCTTATCACCTACACTTGACGAGTGCAGTGCAGTGCAGTACCGCACTCCTTTCCCATCTCCGTGCAGGCGCCACCAACCAGCCAGCAGAGATCGTAATCGCACTAGTCTGAGAGAGAGTCCCCATCCGACTTATTCCCGTCCCTATCTGAAAAGCATGCCAATCGTCGTTCATGTGGCTGCTCAGGCAGAGCCGAGATTCGATACAATGTATAATAAATCAATCAATAAAAAAAAAAAAAAAAAACTAAACACGTTGAGTTTAAGGGAAACGTTGAGTTTATGTGTGGGTACAAATTTCTGGACAAAGGGTGTTGAGTTTCAAAGATTTTGAGTTTAGGGGACGTTGAGTTACAAGGTACCACTGTATTTTTAAGGACCTGCATATAATACTACCTCACAAATGAGGTAATACATTATTTGCTTAGCTGTCTCCGTTGTAATACTGTGTGTTACCACTATGATGACACACTGCTACTTGTAACTTCTGTAAACTGATGCATGTTTTTACCATGCAGGTATTGTAGTGACAAAAACACAATCATACAAAAAAGCATATCGATTCGAATAGTCACAAAAACACATAAATGCAGTTTTGTTCCAGATTTCTGAATTATGAATTGTTGGTACCACATCCTGTTTGAAAATGATCATAACAGTGTATTTACCATATCATATCTGTATGTTACAAAAATCTTCAATTTTCTTTCCTTTGGTCTGCCATCTTACAAAAAAAAAAAAAACTTCTTCAGATAAAAAAATCGCATTTCCAAAGACGCTCTAATCTTCTCTTTTCATTAGAATGCAGACCAGCGTGGCAGCTGGACAGAACTGGCAAGAAATAAACTGAAACAGGCTGCTACTTGGGGCAACGTTGTCCTATCATAGATTTTTTTTTTAATTTGAATTAAAAACATTCATCCCCATCTTCCCTCGAGGACACATCCGTTCCTCTGTGTGTGTGCCGAGGTACTCGCTAATACTGCAGGAGCAGCAACTTAAAGAGATGCAGTGACAACTTCATATGCATCTGGGAATTGTAGCTTTGTAAACATAAGGGGCTTTCGTGGGAACTGACTGCCAGTAAAGTCATATTAAAAGAAAAGAGGAATTCATAAAAATGCCACAAACTTTCACTTTGCAGAGGTTGCCAAATAGCCATAAGTGCATCATCTGGAATTATCATTTGTTTGAAGTTTTTTACTTTACAGTTTGGCCAGAGGTTTGTCATAATGCAGTAACTAAATTCTGCATAGTCTTACAATCTTTCCTAAAATCGTATTTATTCATTATTATTTGCATAACTGGTCAACAAAAATAATTATAATAAGTAACTAGTGGCTATATAAAAAAAATTCAATAGAAATAAATAGAATCAATACACCGACCAGACATAACATTATGACCAGTGACAGGTGAAGTGAATAACACTGATTATCTCTTCATCACGGCACCTGTTAGTGGGTGGGATATATTAGGCAGCAAGTGAACATTTTGTCCATCTTGATGGCTAGACGACTGGGTCAGAGCATCTCCAAAAATGTAGCTCTTGTGGGGTGTTCCTGGTCTGCAGTGGTCAGTATCTATCAAAAGTGGTCCAAGGAAGGAACAGTGGTAAACCGGCGACAGGGGAGCGAAGGCTGGTCCGTGTGGTCTGATCCAACAGACGAGCTACTGTAGCTCAAACTGCTGAAGAACTTAATGCTGGTTCTGATAAAAAGGTGTCAGAATACACAGTGCATCACAGTTTGTTGTGTATGGGGTTGCATAGCCGCAGACCAGTCAGGGTGCCCATGTTGACCCCTGTCCACCACCGAAAGCACCAACAATGGGCATGTGAGCATTGGAACTGGACCACGGAGCTATGAAAGAAGATGGCCTGGTCTGAGTGCACGTGCGTCGCTCACCTGGGGAACACATGGCGCCAGGATGCACTACAGGAAGAAGGCAAGTCGGCGGAGGCAGTGTGATACTTTGGACAATGTTCTGCTGGGAAACCTTGGGTCCTGCCATCCATGTGGATGTTACTCTGACACGTACCACCTACCTAAGCATTGCTGCAGATCATGTACACTCTTTCATGGAAACGGTATTGCCACAACGGTATTGCCCTGCCACAAAGCAAAAATGCTTCAGGAATGGTTTGAGGAGCACAACAATGAGTTTGAGATGTTGACTTGGCCTCAATCCAATCGAGCATCTGTGGGACGTGCTGGACAAACAAGTCAGATCCATGGAGGCCCCACCTCATAACTTACAGGAGTTAAAGGATCTGCTGCTGACATCTTGGTGCCAGATTCAACAGCATACCTTCAGGGGTCTATTGGAGTCCGTGCCTCGATAGGTTAGGCTAATATTAGGACGGTGGTCATATTGTTATGCCTGATCAGTGTATGGTACGTGCACCTTTAAAAAATGTTTGATCAAAGGAGTTTTAGACACAAGTTAAATATTAATTGTATAAAATGACCAACAACAAGCTAATCTGTCAGCTAAACAGCACAAATAAAAACTGATTTAATGTAGCCAGCTAGTTTTTCTCCCTCGTTTATGTAATGCTGCTTTGCAATAACAAGCCTATTTCATGCAGCTCAATGAACGCCACTGAACTCTCCTCAACAGCCTAATTATACACAGCAAAAAAGCTTCTGTGCCAGACTGTAACAGCAAAAAATCAATTAATGACTCTCAGCAAGTCTGCATTTGGTGGTAAGACTGCGTAATGTATGTACAGTACAGCCTGAGCTATTATGTGTATTAGTGTAGACGTCTTAAACTGTTTGCCCATTAATATACACCGATCAGCCATAACATTTACAACAGCTCCACTTACCATATAGAAGCACTTTGTAGTTCTACAATTACTGACTGTAGTCCATCTATTTCTCTGCATGCTTTGTTAGCCCCCTTTCATGCTGATCTTCAATGGTCAGGACTCTCCCAGGTGGTGGATCATTCTCAGCACTGCAGTGACACTGACATGGTGGTGGTGTGTTAGTGTGTTGTGCTGGTATGTGTCCACTCACTGTCCACTCTATTAGACACTCCTACCTAGTTGGTCCACCTTGTAGATGTAAAGTCAGAGACGATCGCTCATCTATTGCTGCTGTTTGAGTTGGTCATCTTCTAGACCTTCATCAGTGGTCACAGGACGCTGCCCACGTGGCGCTGTTGGCTGGATATTTTTGGTTGGTGGATTATTCTCAGTCCAGCAGTAACAGTGAGGTGTTTAAAAACTCCATCAGCGCTGCTGTGTCTGATCCACTCATACCAGCACAACACACACTAACACACCACCACCATGTCAGTGTCACTGCAGTGCTGAGAATGATCCACCACTTGGGAGAGTCCTGACCATTGAAGATCAGCATGAAAGGAGGCTAACAAAGCATGCAGAGAAATAGACGGACTACAGTCAGTAATTGTAGAACTACAAAGTGCTTCTATATGGTAGAAAAGGTTAAATAATAGACAGGGCACAAATGCACATCCGGGAATATATATATATATATACCCGAGCACCAATGAGAAGTAAAATCCTGCATTACTTTATTATCTAAATATTAGGTTCACTCACAAAGAAGGTAAATCAGGTTAATAAAACTGATCCGGAGTCTAGAGCTATTAAATTCGAAGGACAGGAATTCACTCTTATGATGACTTGCACAGAAATAATATAGATGACACCTCAACAAATTAAATCCCCATCACAAGGTGATGTGTGGTGAATTCTGATCCATCGGTGATATTGTGTAAAATACACACACATACACACACACTTGGTTATTGCTACTTCTAATCATCGCAGCATAAGCAGTACTCGACCGGCGGGATTTATTTATTGAGTTTATCGAAAACAAATGCACGTAGAAATCAGTGCATATTGTTTACACTGATTTACCAGCTCGAATACCTGCTTCGCCTTTATTAATAAGAAAATGAGGAAGATTAATATTTAAAACGATGTTCTAGGAGATAGAAATCCCAACGTAAAGGCAGTCGGCAGCTCCCGAGGCACTGAGGGTCAGTACCGTAACTTCTGCCCAAACGTTAGTCCAGAATTTTAATCAGAAAAAGAAAAGACTGGCACTAAGATGCACTTTGCTCCATTTACATTTTCAGCATTTAGCAGATGCTATTATCCAAAGCGACTTACAGTACTGTGACAGTATTCTGTTTAAGCAATTAAGGGTTAAGGGCCTTGCTCAAGGGCCCAACTGTGGCAACCTGGCAGTGGTGGTGTTTGATCAAGCAACCTTTTGATTACTAGTCCAGTACCCTAACCACTAGGCTACAGCTAGCAATATACAAATGGACCTGCTGGTAATATCAGGTTGCCAGATATCACAGGACTCCTTCAGATGTCTTGTGGGGTTCATGTCTTGGGCTCATAATATGTTTTAGCTGGCTGTGTATTTATTAGCAGGGAGAAATAAACTCTAGGGACACATAATGCCTTTTAAAACAGCTTGTACTTCATATTTGGTGGCAGGACGTTGGACTTTTCTGCAAAGGAAATGCAAGGAAGTTAAGCTCCTTCCAGTCGAACCTCCCAAAACAGTTTTAACAATGTTTAAATCTGGTGATCATTCTAAAATAGTTCTATGCTTCTAACTTTGCAGCAAAAGTTTAGCGTAAGTGTGTCCCAGTGCACAAATAAAGAGGAGGAGGATCTCCAGTAACCGGTACAGAGTCCCGACTTTAATAAAATAGAACCCTTTAAGGATGAACTGGAATGTCGACTGTGAGCCAGGCTGTCTTATCCAAAAGTAGTGTCTGATATCAGACCCGATAGAACAACGCATTCTCCAAAATCCTAGGGAAAACCTTTTCAAAACAGTTCAGGCCGATTTTATATTCATGCCAATCCATGGCTTTTAGAGGGTTTTAGAGAGGGGTGGCAACAAGATCACGATCAAGTGTCCACATACTTCTGGCTATTTAGAGTGAGATATGCATATTACATTACATTTTTGCCATTAAGATGCTTTTATCCAAAGCGACTTACAGTACTGTGACAGTATATATTACCCAAGCCACTGAAGGTTAGGGGCCTTTCTCAGGGGCCCAACAGTGTCAACCTGGCAGTGCTTGGTCTTAAACCAGTAACCTTTTGATTACGAGTCCAGTACCTTAACCGGTAGGCTACAACCAGTGATGGCATAGTTACCTTTAAAAAGTAACTTAGTTACTTTATTGATTACTTGATTTTAAAAGTAACTAAGTTAGATTACAAGTTACTTTATTAGTTACATTCAGCAGCTGCCGTAATGCAACTGGAGCTGCGTAGGCGATTGAAGCGGAATAAGAAACAAGAAAGACGCGGAAAACGGAGTCCTCTGTTCACAAGTGTAAGTAAGATAAATAAAATAAAAATTTTAAAGACAAATAAATAACAAAAAGACGATAAATATCCAAAATTTTGGCGAGTGGGGTTTGTAATGAGTCTGTAACTATGGTGATATTACGTCATCACGTCCCCACGTGTAGTACGTAGCGGTGTTGTGTGCATACTGCACACTTCTGTACTGAAAGTATGTACTTCTTTACCGGCCGAGTAGTGCATACTTCCTCCAATCTAGTGCATACTCTGTAAGTATGCGATTTCGGACGCAGCTCGTGACTTAATTGTCGCATAGGCCAGACGTCACTCCCCGAGTTGCAAAAATAGTAACGCACAGTAACTTGGATAAGTAACTTTAATCTGATTACTGGATTGGAAATAGTAACTCGTTAGATTACTTGTTACTGAAAAATTTGGTCAGATTAGAGTAACGCGTTACTAAGTAACGCGTTACTGACATCAGTGGCTACAACATATAATCAATTGAGGGTTTAAATACTTGCACAAGGGTCCAACAGTGACAACCTTGCAGTTGTGGGACTTGAACCAGCGATCTTTTGATTACTAATCCAGTACCTTAACAGCTAGAATACAACTGCCCCTTTGAACTACCTTCAACTTTATCTACAATACCCTGGACATGACTATCTCTGCATTGTTTAGCTAGCTTTACTTAAACACACACTATATGGCCAAAGGTATTTGGACACCTGACCACGAGCTTGTTCATCTCACAAAACTTTGTCTGGCAAAAGTATGTCTGTGGGAATTTGTGCCCATTTTGTGCCCTTCGCTCCCCACGTGCATCAGTGAGCCTTGGCCGCCCATGACCCTGTCACCGGTTTTCTTCCTTCCTTGGACCACTTTTGATAGATGACCCACTGCAGATCGGGAACACCCCACAAGAGCTGCAGTTTTGGAGATGCTCTGACCCCCTGACCCAGTCGTCTAGCCATCACAATCTGGCCCTTGTCAAACTCGCTCAAATCCTTACACTTGTCCACTTTGTCTGTTTCTCACACATCAACTTTGAGGATAAAATGTTCACTTGCTGCATAATAATATATCTCACCCGCTAACAGGTGCCATGATGAAGAGATAATCAGTGTTATTCACTTCACCTCTCAGTGGTCGTAATGTTATGCCTGTGGGAACTATATGTATGGCTGGGCACTGATATTGGTTAAGAAAGCCTCAACCGATGTTCCAGTTCATTCCAAAGCCGTTCAGGGGGGCTGATGTCAATAATAAATAATGACATCTGACTTACCTATATAACCTGCCTATAAAGCTGTGTTGGTTTATGGATGGATGGTGATTTGGAGACATATGAGCTTGGGCTGCACAATGATCTATTACACTGTCTGGGTTCGAATCTCAGCTGTGCAATCAGACACAAAGCCCTGCGATGCACTGGCGTCCTGTCCAGGGTATTCCTGCCTTGCACGTGTTTCCCGGTAAAACTGTACCAGGGCGGCACGGTGGCTCAGTGGGTAGCACTGTCACCTCACAGCAAGAAGGTCTTGGAGTTTGCATGTTCTCCACGTGTCCGTGTGGGTTTACTTCAGGAGCTCCGGTTTCCTACTACAGTCCAAATAGGTAAGAGCCTCCCATTGGATAATTACTGCATGGGTGATTTTTTCAGCTGGTAACAAGTTATTTAACAACCATGTCGAAAGACACATCCTGTGGTCGTGGAAAAGATGTTAATCTGTTTCAGAAGGATCATGTGGTCTGATGAGTCCAGATTTACCCTGTTCCAGAGTGATGGGCACATCAGGGTAAGAAGAGAGGCGACTAAAGTGATGCAGTCATCATGCCTAGTGCCTACCGTACAAGCCTGTGGGGGCAGTGCTATGATCTGGGGTTGCTGCAGTCGGTCAGGTCTAGGTTCAGTAACGTTATGTGCCCAAAGAATGAGGTCAGCCGACTACCTGAATATACTGAACGACCAGGTTATTCCATCAATGGATTTTTTTCTTCCCTGATGGCACGGGCGTATTCCAAGATGACAATGCCAGGATTCATCGGGCTCAAATTGTGAAAGAGTGGTTCAGGGAGCATGAGACATCATTTTCACACATGGATTGGCCACCACAGAGTCCAGACCTGAACCCCATTGAGAATCTTTGGGATGTGCTGGAGAAGACTTTGCGCAGTGGTACAAATCTCCCATCATCATTACAAGATCTTGGGGAAAAATTAATGGACAGAAATAAATGTTGTGACATTGCAGAAGCTTGTGGAAACGATGCCACAGCGAATGCGTGCCGTAATCAAAGCTAAAGGCGGTCCAACCAAATATTAGAGTGTGTGACCTTCTTTTTGGCCAGGCAGTGTATGTCTGTATATATGCCTGTATTACTGATAGCAATGATTAGAATCTCAGCAGTAGTGAGCTAGTGATTTAAAAAAAGGTGTTTCTATAACACTGAACTTAAATGTTAAGCAACGTGTGGGGGGAAAAAAGTAAATTTTTCTCTGCTATTCGGTTTGGACCTGTCAGACGAGCTTCAGGTTTTTGGGTCATAACAGAAAGCAGCAGTATGACAGAGATCAGCGTGTAATGGAAGGAATATCGGGGAAGGATCAGAGCAAGAGTGTTTCGGGTCATTGGATAGGAGATGTGGATGACACTGCGAGGTGGCAAACTTTTTTTTAGAGGAGAGGTTCCTTGCTTGCCGAAAGTAAAGTGGCACGGCACAGTGAACCGAAGACACGTGCTCGCTGGCTAACGTCTTAACAGCCTTTCCTGTGAGAGTAATGATCTTTTAAAGCTTGTAGCCATTGTGAAGTGACTATTGTTTATTCCAACGTATTAAAGTAAATTCCTCTTACACTGGGTGTTAAGTGTAGTGCAAACAGCATTGACGGCCAATTAAGCTTATTTTAGGCTTATATTATAAAAAGTTTTGTTGCAAATAACACCAATCCAGACCTGTTGTCCACCAGAATAGACATTTACCAGCCAATCCCTCCCACTGCATCAGGGAAAAAAAATCAGTACACTTAAGTGAGGCATGGCAGCACTTTTATTTAGTTCATGCATTTTCTCTCTTTTTCTCTCTGTTAGCGCGTCCAATTGCCCGATTGCGTCATGCTTCCTCTCCACAAATGCCGATCCCCGCTCTGATTGAAGAGAACAAAGCTAACCCATGCCCCCTCCGACACGTCGGCAGCAGCCGCATGCATCTCGTCACCTACACTTTGACGAGTGCAATGTGGATCAGCCCTGTGTACGGAGAGACACACCCTGACAGCACTCTTTTCCCATCTCATTACACCGCAGAGGTCGTAATTGCATCAGTTATGAGGTCCCTTTCCGGCTTTTTTAATATCCCACCCCTATCTGAACAACAGGCCAATCGTTGTTCATGTGCCCGCTCAGCCCGGACGGCAGACAGAGCTGAGACTCGATACGATGTATTCGAGATCCCAGCTCTGGTGTTCTAGCGTGTTTTTACCGCTGCGCCACCTGAGTTTATTTTACTCTTAAGTGATAGACTAGTTTCAATATTAATTACTAGGGCTGGCACTGATCCGATACTCTGTATCGGTCCAATATTGGCCCAAATCACTGGATCTGACATCGGAAGGAAAAAAAGTGTAATCCGATCCGATACCGTTGCTTAATGTAAATAACACTTAATGTAAATAACACTTCATGTAAATAACACTTCATGTAAATAACACTTCATGTAAACAAGGCCATTCAGAAATTAAAACACACTGATCTACTTAAACTTTTAGCATTAAAAAAAAATCATCTACTACTGCCACGTCTAAAAACACTGTTTTACGGCATGTCGCCCAAAGTGTCTACAATTGGAAGATGTGGATGTAAGTAAAACACGATGGACCAATTAGAATTGATGCAGAGTTGAGATTTTACGCTTTTAGATTATTAAAAACCAAAGCGCACTTATTAAAAAACCCTGCCGGATTTTGAAGAGGACATCTGTGGCTAAATGGGAAACGGTGTATAACGGTTTGTTTTATTTCATAACACTAATGGACTAATCGTTGAGGATGTGAGAGATCTCCAAGCCGGGACAAGATAGATACATTTGTTTATTTTTTATTATTTAATTGTTTCATTTTTATTGTTTATAAATAATATTTTTTATTATTTATTTTATAATTTTTTCGCTGCCTCTTCAAGGTGTAGACTTGAGAGTTGACAGATCTAGAATTTTATATTGAAATGATAATTTATTTGTTAAATACAGATAAAGTTGCATTTTAAATGTTTGTATGGTGCTGTTAAACAAGCCAAAAATACTGTTCTGTTTGTAAAAGTAAAAATAAAAACAGCAGTTTTGTATAAGTGTGATGTTGTAGGTTCTGTATTTATTCCTTTAGAATATTTGTTTCACAGTGTGAGCATTGTTATTTAGATAGATGGTTTAACCATGGTGCATGGAGACATGTATTATTACTGCTTAGTTGTTTGAAAGGAGAAATGACGGTATCGGATTGGTATCGGCAGATACTCAATTTGCAGCATCGGTATCGGACATAAAAAAGTGGTATCGAGCCAGCCCTATTAATTACAAAATGATTTGACCAAGCTTGTCGCAAAGCCCACATAGAGGAACCAAAATGCTATTTTCAAATACAACCACTAAATTGGTGATCAGTTACTGACAGATTTTTCTCCATAGTTAACTGTTAGACATAGTTGTTTTTTCTTGTTGATACTTTATGACTGTTAAGATCTACCGTCCACTGCAATGGACACTTGTCTTTAAGTGCATTGCACACAGAAAACAACATTCATTTATTTTTTCCATCACTGGACACTACACGTACACGCACAAGCACAGCACTCAAATCATCGGCACGGTGGCTAAGTGGATAGCACTGTCGCCTCACAGCAAGAAGGTCCTGGGTTGGATCCCCAGGCGGGGCGGTCCGGGTCCTTTCTGTGTGGAGTTTGCATGTTCTCCCCGTGTCTGTGTGGGTTTCCTCCGGGTGCTCCGGTTTCCTCCCACAGTCCACAGACGTGCAAGTGAGGTGAATAAGAGATACTAAATTGTCCAAGACAGTATATGTGTTCAGTATAACCTTGTGTAATGAGTAACTACCGTTCCTGTCATGATTGTAACCAAAGTGTAAAACATGATGTTAAAATCCTAATAAACAAACGAACAAACAAACAAATCATCAGAAATGAAAAGCTGTCATAATAGCCAAAAAATTCACATTTATTTATTGTTAAACAAGTGTTGAACTTTACATTGTTTTATGTTTTATGCTAATCCAAAACAAAAGATGAACCAGTGCTGTAATGTATTCACAAAACAAGTTCCAAAGTGTCACTGAGAATAATTTAATAAATAAATAACCGAATGTATTTGGAAGAGATGCGTCTACGATTTTTGGCTGCGGCCTCGAGCGACCTTTCATGCCTAAACGAAGCGGACGAAATTGTCATTCCATCCTAAAGCTCGATGCTTTGGTGCGGCAGATTCATTCTCCCGAACGAACGGACTTGTTTTGAGATCAGCGACCTTTGTGTTCACTCGTTTCGTTTTAATCCTTTTTTTTACGCGCTATGACAAAGAAAGTGTAAGAATAAGAATAAACAATATTCTGTGCAGCACATGTGCAGCAAATTTCCCAGCAAATGTCTTAATTAAAGTCTTAACGTACCACAAAATGTACCATTCTTAAACATATGGTTGCGTTGTTTTTTTTTTTTGTTTTATTACAATGCACCGGAAATACAAAATATATCATTTTTATGCCTTTATCCTTGATGGATTTACTGTACAACTGAGAAAAGATAAGGCCTGGGGTTTGATTGCTAGTGGTCATACAGGACACTCAGATTTTCACCGTGAAGTTGGGCCTTTAATCCGTACTACTGGAATCCTAAAACAAACTGTCCCGTAAACGATATCTCCATAAAAATCCTACTACACAGCTCCATCTAGGTGCTGGAGACTCCATTTTTGTATATAATACAAAACTGGATTTGAAATACATGAACCTATGTACAACCTCTCCCAAACCTTGTATGAGCTAAAACAGGAAATACTATTATTTGGTATATTTTTCTGTTCTTTTTATCTTTTTATTTTGTAATTTTTTTTTAAATGTGAAAACGTTTTATCGTTGTGAGCCGTCCGACAGCGGCGGAACGTCCGGAAGAAGACTGCTTGCCCTGGATCTGATTGATTGATTGGTTTGTACAGTCAGCTCGGCGATCGTTGGAACGAACAGTCACGTTCTGGCCTGCTTATCTTTGGGGATGTCAGCACAGCGAAACAGTGAAGAAATGAACCCGGGTAGAAAGAGGACGCGTGATCCGGAACGTTTCCCCGGTACTTGGTGTCGTCGTGGTAAACGATGCTGATCGTTCTACAAAAAACAAACAAACCAAACCAAGAAAAAAAAAGCTTGAACGTATTAAAGACTCGTGATCAGTTGCATCTGTCCTTCCCGTACGTCTCCCTCTGGCACGTCGGCCTCTTTCGGGGGTTGGGGTATCGGGATTATGTAACCGTCACTGCTCCCCCTGCTTATCTGATAGTAGGTGTGCACTTGCTGGCCGGCCCCTAAATCGGGCATGCTCTTGTAGTACGTGTCCTCGTCCGTGCTGTGTTTGGAGGGCGACAGCTGCTCGGTCTGGAGGCCGCTTTCAGACGAGGGCGAGTCCCTCAGGTTCATGACGCTTGCGTACAGGGAGTCCGTGTTGGGCGACGGCAGGCTGGGCTGGGTAGCGATGGGCACGGTTCTCGCTCTCTCCTGCGTGTAATACAGGAGCGAGTGAGTCCGCTGGGGGATGAGAGGGGCGTCGAAGTGGTGCTGGTGGTGGTGCTGATGGTGCAAGCTGAGACTCCCCACCATTAAATGGCTGCTCTCGCTGTCCACGGGCACCAGCGACGAGGTTTCGGGGACGCGGGCGTCGTCTCTGTTGCCGCTTACGGGCCCGGTCGCTTTTCTGGTGGAGATGTGAGGCTCGGGACGCTGGTGTTTGGTGCATGCTCTGAGGTTGCTGTGCACCAGGTCCGAGATGATCATCTTCTCGAAGGCGGCGTCGTCTAGGCCCAGGACGCCGTTGCCGTATTCCCCGTTGCGAAGCGAGTAGCTGTTGCTGAAGTTACCATTTAGCGGCAGAGTATCCATTGCACTTGTTTCCCTGGCATTGTTCATCGAGTGTCCTGAAACAACAAAACATGTGAAGAGGGGGATTCTGTTAGTCACTAGCAGCCCTGTAATAATAGAAAAGGTTAAAGATAAATGCAGAGTGTATCAGACTAGGGCTGGGCGGTATGACCAAAAATTTGCCTCCTTGTTTCTACACTCACTGTCCATTGTATCAGCTCCACTTAGCATATAGAAGCACTTTGTAGTTCTACAATTACTGACTGTAGTCCATCTATTTCTCTGCATGCTTTGTTAGCCCCTTTCATGTTGTTTTTCAATGGTCAGGACCCCCACAGGACCACCACAGAGCAGGTATTATATGGGTGGTGGATCATTCTCAGCACTGCAGTGACACTGACATGGTGGTGGTGTGTTAGTGTGTGTTGTGCTGGTATGAGTGGATCAGACACAGCAGCCCTGCTGGAGTTTTTAAATACCATGTCCACTCTATTAGACACTCCTACCTAGTTGGTCTACCTTGTAGATGTAAAGTCAGTGGTGGTGGACTATTCTCAGTCCAGCAGAGACAGTGAGGTGTTGCTGTGTCTGCTCCACTCATACCAGCACAACACACACTAACACACCACCACCATCCGTGGTCAGTGTCACTGCAGTGCTGAGAACGATCCTTTCTGTGTTGGGGCAACACGGTGGCTCAGTGGGTAGCACTGTCGCCTCACAGCAAGAAGGTCCTTTCTCTGTGCAGTTTGCATGTTCACCCCGTGTCTGTGTGGGTTTCCTCCAGGTGCTCCGGTTTCCTCCCACAGTCCAAAGACTTAGAAGTGAGGTGAATTGGAGACACTAAATTGTCCATGACTGTGTTTGACATTAAAGTTGTGAACTGATAAACCTTGTGTATTGAGTAATTACCGTTTCTGTCATGAATGTAACTAAAAGTGTAAAACATGACGTTAAATCCTAATAAATAAATATATGGGCGAATAATATTATGAGTGTGACTGAAAACCTAGTGAGCTGTATCTAATCTGCACGGCGCTCCATAGCGCTTTTAGCTGCGAACAATATTATATGATCTGCTGCCTATTGAAGCCAATGGCTGTTGTATTAACTATGCTACGGTATGGCAGTATATGAAAAAGCCATACCGTACGAATGAACCGTCATACCGCCCAGCACTACGTCAGACTGGCTCATGAAACATGCCAGTTCAGTCTAAAGCAAGTCCTGAATTTGTTAGATGGCTTGTCTGATATAAGCACGCATAATTACCATCCTAAACAACATGAAAAGATAGTCAGCATGTCACAAAGACCACAGACACACATTTTTAAGGAACACTGCTGAAGTGGAGCCACAGATGGGCAAGCTATGATATTAACATAATTCATCAGTCTTCCAGCTTATTTTGGGAGGGGGGAGTGAGAACGGAGTCATGTAAGGAGGTGGGAGAATATGAGAAAAAGAAAATGAAGAGCACATGGCCAACAAAAAAGAACATAAAAAAGAAAACACACACACAGACGCACGCACGCACACACACACACACAGCCAAGTCTCTCACTACGAAGAAGCCAGCAAGCAATGATCCAACAGCACAACAGACAGGCAAGAGGAAATGACTAACTTTTAACAACTCACATCATGTCTGTCTGTTCAGGCTATCTGGCCTAAGAGTAGCTGATGGACAAAGGAAATGAAACAAAACACAAATGATTTTATTGTAAAAAACATGATGTAATCACTGACAGAACCACCGTAAGCAAGGGTTCAGCAAATTAAATCAGATAGACGATTAAGGGCTTCTCTCCTCATTAAATGTCACCATTTGTTTGTTTTCCGAGCCGGGCCGTTAAGCCTACCGCTAATTGAGCGGGTACGTGAGCGGTGTTGCCGTGGGCAGGTAAAGATTGAAAGGCTCTGCTCTCTCCTGATCATTTTTATTCCTTCCTATGTTTTAAGTGATATAGCAGGATACACTCGTGTGATGGATCAGACACAGACGTAATTAGAAACGGGTTAAAAAAATACGTGAAGGGCATAAAAGGAGTCACGCCTTGCAGGGGTTTGGATTGAGGACAGGCAAGGCTGACACCGATCAGCCATAACAATAAAACCACCTCCTTGTTTCTACACTTACCATACAGGAGAACTTTGTAGTTCTACAATTACTGACTGTAGTTTATCTGTTTCTCTGCATGCTTTGTTACCCCCTTTCACCCTGTTGTTCAATGGTCAGGACTCTCCCAGGACCACTACAGAGCAGGTATTATTTAGGTGGTGGATCATGCTCAGCACTGCAGTGACACTGACATAGTAGTGGTTTCCAAAGACATGCAACTGAGGTGAAATGGAGATACTAAATTGTCCATGAATTGATGAATCTTGTGTAATGAGTAACTACCGTTTCTGTAATAATAAGGGGTGTCCCAATACTTTTGTCCATATATTGTACCACTAGTGCAGACAACAATGCTCTTTTCATCTGGTGCTGATATCTGAACCACTTGCTCACTGTATATACTGTAGATGGTCTGAAGTTAAACCAGTGATTGTGCCATTTTTTTTTTGAGAAAATCATGCTAAAAAAATTACATTTGATAGGCAAAGTTAAGTTTGACTCCCATACTTGTCTCTCTGTAGGTCGCTAGAGGAATGCAGCATGAGGGGGAAGAGCAGAGCAAACACAAAGTAAGGTTTCATATCCATTTTCAAAATGTCACAGCATTTTTAATGTCACACCCTTGGGTCGTTCTGGTGAATTACGGTCACGCGTTCTTTAATTGTGCTTTAGTTTAGTTTGAACTTCGTGATGTCTTGCTTACTGGTTGCCAAAATCTGGGCTAAAGAGATGTTAAGAGTTACGTTTGGGACTTTGGAAGATTGGGTCCTAAAGTGAACGCTTATTTTATAATACAACGATCAGGCAGAACATTATGACCACCTTCCTAATATTGTGTTGGTCCCCTGGCTACTGTGATGCACTGTGTATTCTGACACCTTTCTATCAGAACCAGCATTAACGTCTTCAGCAATTAGTATCTGCTGTAGGCACTGCCTGCTAGATGGTGCCCAGCTGACCGGAGGCAACACTGAGCTTCGAACCGAGGAGTTCAGAAACTCAGAGCTGGTGTGCAAGCGGAATATCCCGCTGCGCCACCTGGGCACCCCTTGGGCCACGCTTGATAGATACTGACCACTGCAGACCGGGAACACCCCACAAGAGCTGCAGTTTTAGAGATGCTCTGACCCCCTGACCCAGTCGTCTAGCCATCACAATCTGGCCCTTGTCAAACTCGCTCAAATCCTTACGCTTGCCCATTTTTCCTGCTTCTAACACATCAACTCTGAGGATAAAATGTTCCCTTGCTGCCTGATGTATCCCACCCACTAACAGGTGCCGTGATAAAGAGATAATCAGTGTTCTTGACTTCACCTGTCAGTGGTCATAATGTTATGCCTCATTGGTGTATGCGCTTACTATGCAATAGGATGGCAAAAAATTAATTACACAATGAATCACAGGTTAATCTGTGTGCAATATAGTATTTATTTTAAAGAATAAAGCAAGGGTATGTAGTATTACTCATTTTCATTGAGTCTTATAGCATGGCACACTGTCAATCTTAAAGAATCGAGAAATCAAATCTTCATCAGACACTACAAATACAGTCCTGGTTTACACCGTTCACAATACTGATGAGTAATACTACACTGCACTTGCTCTTACCAGACATCAGCAAGTGTAAGAGCACAGTAGACAGAAACACCGTTATTTTGTGGTTAAGTGAGCACACCTGGAGAGTTAAAGACAGGAGCCGTAGGAGAGTTACATACGACCGTTTCGGCCAGTAAGGTATTGTAGGGGTTGTTAGTGCCTTGGGGTCGTAGAAGAGGGTTTGTTAGTAGATAATTGCCCGTCATTCCTGGATCAGCAAGACAAAAGAAAGAGACATAAGGAGAAATAAGCAAGAGATAGTTAATAATCTTTAAAAAGCTGCCTTATGAGCTTATTACACTGATTATTGGTAGTTGTAGCCTAGAGGTTAAGGTACAGGACTAGTATTTGAAAGGTCACTGGTTCAAGGTTGCCTCATTTTATCAGCTCTACTTACCATATAGAAGCACTTTGTAGTTCTACAATTACTGACTGTAGTCCATCTGTTTCTCTGCATGCTTTGTTATCCCCCTTTCATGCTGTTCGTCAATGGTCAGGACCCCCCCAGGACCACCACAGAGCAGGTATTATTTGGGTGGTGGATCATTCTCAGCACTGCACTGACAATGACATGGTGGTGGTGTGTTAGTGTGTGTTGTGCTGGTATGAGTGGATAAGACACACTGTCACTGCTGGACTGAGAATAGCCCACCAAACCAAAAATATCCAGCCAACAGCGCCCCGTGGGCAGCGTCCTGTGACCACTGATGAAGGTCTAGAAGATGACCGACTCAAACAGCAGCAATAGATGAGCGATCGTCTCCGAATTTACATCTACAAGGTGGACCAACTAGGTAGGAGTGTCTAATAGAGTGGACAGTGAGTGGACTCCAGCAGCGCTGCTGTGTCTGATCCACTCATACCAGCACAACACACACTAACACACCACCACCATGTCAGTGTCACTGCAGTGCTGAGAATGATCCATCACCCAAATAATACCTGCTCTGTGGTGGTCCTGTGGGGGTCCTGACCATTGAAGAACAGTGTAAAAGCAGGTAAAAAAGGTGCAGAGAAACAGATGGACTACAGTCAGTAATTGTAGAACTACAAAGTGCTTCTATATGGTAAGTTGAGCTGATAAAATGGACAGAGTAGGAACAAAGAGGTGGTCATAATGTTATGGCTGATCAGTGTATATATTTATATATATACTTTGGATATTTGCACAGTTAATTCTTTTGGGAAAATATGATTTTTACTTATTACAACAGTATGATAATTATTATCATAATCAAATTTTAACATCATTCTGATTTTATTACAATCAGAGGGAAAATGAGCGACCCATTTAAAACGATCTTGACTCTTATCTGAACAAATAACGCCGCTCGCTAAGCATCCCGTTTCTCGTATCACGAGTGTGTGCTTATTTAAAATGAAATCTTCTACTCATAGGCCTGAAAGTCTTCAAAGCTGCTTTTTAAAATGTGAGTTGCCCGGTTCAGTGTAAGCGAACAGACGCTCGTAGGAAGAGAAAAAGTGTGTCAGCCCTTCACAGACTCGCATACATGCATACAGGCCCGTCTACTTTCCAGCAAGCCAAAGCGATGACAGAGTAACACAACCTTACCACACGGGTCAGCTAGAGTTGAACATCATCTTCTCATCATCATACATTTGTGCCCTGGCTAAATAATAAATGACATTTTTTTGCTAAGTACTTCAAATAGCAAGCACTAAGGCAGTGTACATCCTGACAAACTGATGTGCCTATATGTGTCAGGAACCAAAGAGCTTTTGATCTTTTTAAGAATTTTTACTTCTTTAGCTGTGTATAGCTCTGACTTTACACACACTTTAACACACACAACTTACTGTCTGAGCCGTCATATGTCTCAAAAGTTGTGAACTGAATTATACACAATATTGCCAAAAGTATTCACTCACCCATCCAAATCATTGAATTCAGGTGTTCCAATCACTTCCATGGCCACAGGTGTATAAAACCAAGCACCTAGGCATGCAGACTGTTTCTACAAACATTAGTGAAAGAATGGGTCGCTCTCAGGAGCTCAGTGAATTAAAGCGTGGTACCGTGATAGGATGCCACCTGTGCAACAAGTCCAGTCATGAAATTTCCTCGCTACTAAATATTCCACAGTCGACTGTCAGTGGTATTATAACAAAGTGGAAGCGATTGGGAGACACAGTGCGCAGAGGTCACCGACTTTCTGCAGAGTCAATCGCTACAGACCTCCAAACTTCATGTGGCCTTCAGATTAGCTCAAGAACAGTGTGTAGAGAGCTTCATGGAATGGGTTTCCATGGCCGAGCAGCTGCATCCAAGCCTTACATCACTGAGCGCAATGCAAACAGTCGGATGCAGTGGTGTAAAGCACGCCGCCACTGGACTCTAGAGCAGTGGAGACGTGTTCTCTGGAGTGACGAATCACGCTTCTCTGTCTGGCAATCCGATGGACGAGTCTGGGTTTGGCGGTTGCCAGGAGAACGGTACTTGTCTGACTGCATTGTGCCGAGTGTAAAGTTTGGTGGAAGTGGGATTATGGTGTGGGGTTGTTTTTCAGGAGTTGGGTTCGGCCCCTTAGTTCCTAAGAAAGGAACTCTTAATGCTTCAGCATACCAAGAGATTTTGGACAATTCCATGCTCCCAACTTTGTGGGAAGTTTGGGGATGGCCCCTTCCTGTTCCAACATGACATGGATGAGCGAGTTTGGTGTGGAAGAGCTTGACTGGCCTGCACAGAGTCCTGACCTCAACCCGATAGAACACCTTTGGGATGAATCAGGGAGGAGACTGCGAGCCAGGCCTTCTCGTCCAACATCAGTGTCTGACCTCACAAATGCTTCCGGAAGAACGATCAAAAACTCACTCCTAAACCTTGTAGAAAGCCTTCCCAGAAGAGTTGAAACTGTTATAGCTGCAAAGGGTGGGCCGACATCATATTAAACCCTATGGATTAAGAATGGGACGTCACTCAAGTTCATATGCGTGTGAAGGCAAACGAGCGAATACTTTTGGCAATCTAGTGTAATTGTGCATTTATTCATATTAATAAGTACTGACTCAGATTCTGAGAATCTATCCCTGCTTTGCATATTCATATTTTAAACCACACTGACAGAACAGTACATGCAGAGCTGGCAATATTCAATAAATAATGAGGACGCCAATTTTTCTGTGTTTTGCTTGCTTTGTAATACAGGCTGCATCTAATTAACATTGGACATAAAGCTTGAAGGAATTAAAGCCACTAATACTGTTTTAATGTGCATCTTGATGCACGATTACATTCTTGACCATGAAACATTAATCACTGACTAACGCTTAATTACTAATTAACAATTTTTTTTGTTTTTGTTTGTTTTTATTTCACAATTTGCTTCATTCAAATTGGTTCCTCACCACAAGAAGTCCTTAATGCAGCGATCACTTTCCTAACTGGGCATATACTCAATTTGTACGACTGTTATGAGGCATAACTTCATAGTAATGCAAAGCGAGCGCTGTTCTCGTTTCACATTAACATGGAACATGACACAACCTTACGACACTGTATGTTTAGAAACCATGTACATCCGATAGAGCCTGAAATCATTATTCAAAACAGGAGATAAATCTAATAAAAAAAGAGCTCGAGAGCCCTGATATCTTGTCTTGTAGAATCAGATTTCTCACTGACCTTGGTTGAGTGTTGATGTGCTGTTGATGTCCCCTGAGATAAAGGAGGATTCGGATTGCTTTCGTACTGTATCGTTCCACATCCTCCTGATTCGACTCTGTCAGATCAAAAAATAGCACATAGTCTTGTTTTAGCTGAGAGAAACTGAGTTGAAACCCTTTCTGTTTCTAATTGTTCACCAATAACACATATTTAGGGGTCGCCACGGCGTGTTATGCCCTTTCTGATGCAACCCTGTTATTTTTATCCAGGCTTGGGACCGGCACTTAGAGCGCACTAATATGTATGTACACCTCTTAATAGCTAGACTGTTTCGAGCATACATTTCCCTGGGACGTTTGCCAATCACGTCCAGTCTCCCTTTTTCTTCCTTTTAGCGCGTCCAACTCCAACGCTCCCTCCGACATGTTGGCAGCATGCCGTACGCATCTTATCACCTACACTTTGACGAGTGCAGTGCAGCTCAGCGTTGTGTACGGAGAGAAACGCCCTGAGAGCACTCTCATGTGCAGGCGCCATCAATCAGCCAGCAGAGGTCGCAATTGCACCAGTCATGAGAGAGTGACCCCATCCGGCTTAGTCCCGCCCATATCTGAACAACAGGCCAATACGATGTATTCGAGATCCCAGCTCTGGTTCCAGCTGAGCGGCCTGATACACGAGACTGATACACGCCCCCTTAGACACGTGTGCAGTAACCGACTGCATCTTTTCACCTGCACGAGGCGAGTCCATATGCGGATCAGCTTTGTGTATGGAGAGACAGACCCTGATCAACACATTATTTCTCGACTCAATCCCGTCCGGCTCCCACCCTTTATGAACAACAGCCAATCGTTGTTCATGTAGGCGCTCAGCCTGACAGACAGCTTTGTTCTGTTTGAGGTCGTGGCGGGTCCAGTTTCTTTGGAATCACTGGGCGCAATGATGTAGGAACACACCCAGGCATGGCAGGATGGCAATCTATCAAGGGACCTCGGTCATTCCTCCCACCCTCGGACGTTCATGTCTGTATTAAGACGTCCAACTCTGGATTCTAGTGGTAGTTGGCTAGCATAATCTACCTCTGCGCCCTTTACTGAGTTCACAAAGTAGTTATTATGGCTGACTTCATTTTAGCTTTCAGAGACCTGAGACACCCCAAAGGTGGTGTTTAACTAACAACGTTTCCTTATTTATTAACAACCATAGGATTTAAGATATCAAACCATTTCTGTCATTTCATTTTGTATAGAGAAACCGTTCCTATCGTTACTTAAACCTGCGATCTGTCAAAAACAGAATTTGCATAACTGTTCATTACGACCTTGAAAGTCATTGCAGTTCTGTGACGCATTCTGGAACACAACGAAGTCCCGAGCAGTAGAAAGAAAGAGCCGTATGTGAAAAGTGGCATTTTGTTACATATAGCGTGCGTTATATTATCATTTCGGGCTGTGATTCGCACGCTGTGCTTTGTATTTATCATGAAAGGCAGAGGAAAGTGGGTCAGCTCGGTTCTTCTAGGCGGAATGTAGCGAGCGTACCTGAGTGCCAGAGGAGTAGCGAGCGCTTGTCCTTGTTGTCGCTGTCTTTGTGGAACTGTGGGAGCTCTCGGTTGGCAGGCTGCTGCAGCAGTATGTGTGGCGGAAGCATTTGCTGTACTCTCGCCGAACCTGAAATTCAAACGTCGTTCTTTGAGTTCTTGTATAACCCAGCTAAGTTGCTGAAAACACCATTATATGCATTTTTATATATATATATATATATTGTCTATGCATTTCCTCCCCTTTTTCTCCTTGTTAGCGAATCCAATTGCCCGATTGCGTCATTCTTCCTCTCCACCAATGCCGATCCCCGCTCTGATTGTGGGAGAACGAATCTAACCCACACCCCCTCCGACACGTGGACATGCCGTACGCATCTTATCACCTACACTTTGACGAGTGTAGTGCAGCTCAGCTGTGTACAGAAAGACACACCCTGAGAACACTCTTTTTCTCATCTCTGTGCAGGCGCCATCAATAAGCCAGCAGAGGACGTAATTGCACCAGTCATGAGAGAGAGACCCGATCCGGCTTAGTCCCGCCCATATCTGAACAACAGGCCAATCGTTGTTCATGTGGCCGCTCAGCCTAGCTGAGATTCCATACGATGTATTCGAGATCCCAGCTCTGGTTCCAGCGTGTGTTTTTACCGCTGCGCCACCTGAGCGGCAACGTTACGTGCATTTTATACACTTCCCTAGATCTACTAAAATACAGTTTTAAAGCAAATTAAAGAGTACAACTCACTTTCTTCTGAAGCAGGCAGTGGAAGAGAAAAATAAAAGTGCCCTGGAATGTGTTGAAAATGGTGAAAAGGTAGGCCAACACAATTGAGGACTCGTTGATGAAAAACAAACCAAAGGTCCAGGTGAGGCCTAAAAGACAGAGCAGGGCAAACGCTCCCAGAACCCAGGACCTACAACACACACACACACACACACACACACACACACACACACAAAGAGACACATACGACCACCGTGAGCCTGGAAATAGCGTAATTTACAAGGTCTTAAAACAGGCACGGGAGGAAGACATCTACTAAAAGATAAAAGAACGAGAGGGATAAAAACATTTAAAGAACATTTATGGTGCAGTAAAGTTTAAAAGCAGGACCTAGTTGCTTGGAAGCAGACCTGAGGCTGGGCTGTATGAGCAATGTAAGGGGATGTAAAAGAGCTGAATAATAATAATAAAAACAAATGAACAAGTATACGTATATGTACACTGATATAACAGCCATAACATTAAAACCACCTCACTTACCATATAGAAGCACTTTGTAGTTCTACAGTTACTGACTCTAGTCAATCTGTTTCTCTGCATGCTTATTTAACCTGCTTTCATGCTGTTCTTCAATGGTCAGGACCCCCACAGGACCACCACAGTGCAGGTATTACTTGGGTGGTGGATCATTCTCAGCACTGCAGTGACATGGTGTGTTAGTGTGTGTTGTGCTGGTATGAGTGGATCAGACACAGCAGCGCTGATGGAGTTTTTAAACACCTCACTGTCACTGCTGGACTGAGAATAGTCCACCAACCAGAAATATATTTAGCCAACAGCACCCGTGGGCAGCGTCCCGTGACCACTCAACTCAAACAACAGCAATAGATGAGCGCTCGTCTCTTGACTTTACATCTACAAGATGGACCAAGTAGGTAGGAGTGTCTACCTAATAGAGTGGACAGTGAGTGGACACGGTATTTAAAAACACACCACCACCATGTCAGTGTCACTGCAGTGCTGAGAATGACCCACCACCTAAATAATACCTACTCCGTGGTGGTCCTGGACTACAGTCAGTAATTGTAGAAGCTGATTAAACGGACAGTGAGTGTAGAAACAAGGAGGTGGTTTTAATGTCATGGCTGATCAGTATATATGTTCTAGTTTAGTGCATCATACAATGCTAGGTAAAGAAATTTGTAATTTGGGCTCCATTTGAAAGAAGTGAAGAAATATTGCACTTGAGAACGGCAATCATTTCCAATAGGTCCATTAGACTTGAGAAGGCGCTGACAACACATCTCGGCTAGCTAAGGAACCGAAGAGATAGAGTTAGAGGACAGGATAAAAAAGAACTCAAAAAAAAAAGAAAGAAAAAAAAAGATGGGTGGTGTGTGAAGATTCAAGAGAGCCTTCAGACACCATCGCTGACAGATAAGAGCAATGATGAACGTGGAGGATGGGTGCTTTCGAGAGAGCGTGAGGGAGCTGGAAGGTCAGAGCGAGACTGACGAGAGTGGTAGAGTGATGAAAGGGTAACTACGAGGCTGAGAATGGAACGTCTAGCTGGCGGTCTTACTTGATAAATGGTTTATTATCTTCATAGCTAGAGAGCATGGTGAGCAGAGGAGAGAGACAACAGGTCAGACAGATCAAAGTTCGATTAACGTGCAGTCCAGTTCAAACAGAAAGAAAGAGACAAAAAAAAAAAAAGCTCAGAAGCTGGCATTAGTACAGAAGTAACTAGAGATGCATGAGTACCGATACTGGTATCGGGTATTAGCCCGATACCGCGCCCATTAACTTGTATGCGTACTCGCAAACGAGGCTCCGATACTAAACATCCGATACCGTGTGCCTAGTGCACGTTGCTGCGTTATGCCTGGTTCACACTACACGATTTTTGCCCTGATTTTCGCTCGGCGACTGGTCGGCGCTAGATTTGCCGGCTCGGGAGCAACTCGGCGTTCGCTCGGCGATCAAAACTCGGCTCTCGATCGCTAAGTGTGAACTATTCAACAACTCGCCGAGCGCTCGCCGACCGGATCGAGTTTTCTAGCACGTCAGATATCTGATCTGAGATGTGCGACTGGGAATGAGTGACATGTCGAACAGCCAATGAGAACGCAGGATACGGTGTGAGGGGAAACGCAGGAGAGGAGTGTAAACAGGTGGGACAGGGGGATAATATAGTTTATTTCAGAATACACCGGCACACACACACGTTTTACAGTATTTCTGACCTGATCGTTCTCTACAAAACATAACAACAAAACATCAACATTGCAAAATTATTTATTAACCTCCAACTCATTAACTCCATTGACTCACTAACTCCATCATTCTAAATAGGTATTGGTATCGGTATCGGCAAGTACAAAAATACATGTACTTGTACTTGGTTGGGAAAAAATGGTATTGATGCATCCCTAGAAGTAACCAGATGATGCTGGCAGGGTGGGAGGAAAGATGGTATTCATTATTATTAGTATGTGAAAATGATGATGAGGTTGGAAAATGTGCTGAGCCAATTCACTTACGTAGAATAGGATACTGTACTAATGTGGAACATGTGTTCTAGCATCGGGCATCATACAAGAGCAGTATTGTGATGAAGATTCGCAATAATATTGGCTTTTCTAATGCATGATAATGTGAACGTTTTTTTTTTCATGTACGTATCTGAACTCGACCACATGACCAACATAAAAATGCAGAGCGACGTCTAGTGAAGCTCGACTGGAAATGTGCCGGTACTTTTCCGCTATGAAAAATTGACAGTAATACTAAAATCGTATGAGTACTCATCAAAGAATGTGATATATCTAAATATATATATATGGTGAAAGCTTACCCAGGCAAATCGGTATTATAGTAGCCATCACAAACGCGATAATTACTGGTTTGGGTTAGAAGATAGAGAGAGACAGACAGGGAGAGATGTGGAAAACGAGAAGAGAAAAGAAGAGAAGAGAAGGAGATGCCATAGATTAGCTCTCTCCGTGTGCAACGTGCAAATACTCCTTCCCATGCCATGTTGGCACGGCTACAATTCTCAGCCCTTTAAGCTTGATTAAAACAACCCCTCCACACACACACACAGTCATGTGAAAAAGTTAGGACACCCCATGAGAACATTTGTCTTTTTGAACATATTTAAACATATGAACATTTGAGCTTCCTTATGGAAATTGATTGTGAGGAAAAAGTTAGGACACACTATGCCCTAATAGCTGGTGTTTCCCCCTTTGGCTGAAATAACCTCAATCAGACATTTCCTATACCCATCTACCAGTCTCTGACATCGACTGGGAGAAAGTGTTCCCCTCTCCTCCATGCAGAATTTCTTCAGCTGTGTGAGGTTTGAGGGGTTTCTTGCATGCACAGCCCGTTTCAAATCACCCCCACAGCATCTCAATAGGATTAAGACCCGGGCTTTGACTTGGCCATTCCAGAACTCCTGGGTGGATTTACTGGAATGTTTTGGGTCGTTGTTATGCTGCATGGTCCACCTCCGCTTCAGCTTTAAATCAGTTTTAAGACAGATGGTCTTACATTTTCCTCAAGCATGCTCTGATACAGTGAAGAATTCATCATGGATTCTATAATGGAGAGCTTGCCATGCACTGCTGCAAAGCAGCCCCAAACCATGACATTTCCACCTCCATGCTTCACAGTTGGTATGAGGTTCTTGTGCTCAAATGCTGTGTTGGTTTGCACCAAACATGTCTTCTGTTACTGTGCCGAAATAATTCAACTTTGGATTCATCTGTCCAAATCACATTGTTCCAGAAGTCCTGGTATTTGTCTAGGTGTTCACTGGCAAACTTTAGTCTTGCCCTGATGTTTTTTCTCCTTGCAGACCTCCCATGAAAATCAAACTTGTGCAGTCTCTGTCTGATGACAGACGCATATACCTTGACATCAACTGTGGCAAGAGCGACCTGTAGGTCCCGTGATGACATTGTAGGATTATTGGAGACTTCTTTAAGTATCTTGTGGTCTGCTCTTGGACTGAACTTGCTAGGACGGCCTGACCTGATCATGTTGCCAGTTGTTTTAAATGTTCTCCACTTGTAAATTATTTTCCGGACAGTGGAACGGCTGATTTCTAATTGTTTTGAGATTGTTTTAAATCCCTTCCCAGACTCATATGCATGTACAACCTTATTTCTGAAGGCCTCAGAGAGCTCTTTAGATCTCACCATGGTGATAACACTCACTTTAACAATCAAGAGCAAACCAAACTAATGTCTGAGGTTTAATAAAACTCCAGTGTCCTCTAACGATGGTCTAATCATTGCAGCTGATTCTAATTCTAATTTTAGACATTTTAAGTAGTAATAAATGTCTCAGTACTGTTCAAATGAAGCTCAAATGTTCATAGGTTTACATATTTTCAAAAAGACAAAGGCTCTCATGGGGTGTCCTAACTTTTTCACATGACTGTATATAAATGTTATTAAATGGCATTTATATGCTTATATGCTTTATCCACCCTCTCCGCATAGCTAGGAATTTCCAGAATGGCCGATAGCACCGCTGGGGATTCAAACTCTTGATCCCAGCTTTACTAGGCTCCCAAGAGCCCCAGTTTTTATATTTATGTGATTTCATTTCTTTATATTGTTTCCTGTTTCAGGATTTCAATAAAAACTACCCCTATGAATTCCCACACCGTAAATGAGTCTTATTAAAATACTGTAATATTTATCATATTAGTCGTACAAAAACACATTTTAATATCCAGCTATAGAGCTTGACATGGCGGTTTCTCAGAAATGTGATTAGACAAAAGAAAAAGCAATAAAGCACATCTATAGTTCTCCTTATAAAAAGGAAAAATCCAGATTTAATGAACTGGAAATGCCTCAATAATACATAAACCCATCCTTTCCCATTAGCAAACCAGTAACATGTGGACCGAATTTACATAGTGAAAAATAATAGCCTCTTTTTTATGTCTTTTATGATTTAATAATAATTGCCTCTCGTGTTCAATCCTAACCTAAATGTTCCAAACAGATTTTCAAATCATAACAGTATTTCCCCCCAAATATTTTAGGCATTAAAAAATACAAATAATTACCATCCAGACATTTGAAATGCCCTTTATTATCGCATTTTAACAACATTCTTATTTCCAGGATCATTAAGCAGGCAGAACTTAGCACCCATTCTCAGTTTTCTGCTAATAAACGCTATTATTCTCTTTTAACCTGCTTCACCCTGCTGCACAGACACACAGCTCTCCCAAAATTTAGGAGACTCCGAATGCAAGGGGGTGCGCCAATTATTCTGTAATCAGTTTAACAGTGGAGGCTAAGAACAAATCATGTTGGCATGATATAACTGGCATTTCATACGATTTTCTTTCCTGCTTCGTACTAGCTCGTTTCCTGTCTATGTGCTATGTGAGAAACTACATGTTAAGAACCACATGTGAATGAACAGCTTGACTTACTTGATGTTTTCCAACCTGCTGGAGTCTGGTTTCAATGAAGTAGAGTGCTTCACCATTTTGTACATTGTGATGACCAGGAAGATGAGATTAAGCTGTTGAGAACAGTAAATTGTGTGTAAATAGAATGCCTGCGTCAATAAATCAGACCGAGTTGGAAAGCAGAGAAGACGAGCCAACTTCTCGGTCATTTTATATTAATTAAGGCATGAAAAATGTAAAACAACAACAAAACACAATCCAGCATGCTGCAGGATGAACACAGGTACTGGTAAAATCAAAAGCACAAAGGGTGTACAATGCAGAGTAGTGCTGAATAATACACATACTGTACTCAAACACCAATATCACATTGTGAATTCAGGTAAACTGGGCCAACGTTAGCAAAAAAAACAACACAAGAATAATAAAATAAATAATTTAATTTTGTATGTTTTATCACTGCTTTATCCTGGTCAGGGTTGTGCCAGGTCTGGCTTTGCAGGAATTACTATGAGCAATGCAGTATTAGACACTAATCCAGACACTAATCCATCACAGATGTACAAATATCATCGTCATCGTTATAATTTTCTCGTTTTACCATAATTGGTCCAATTTGTCTGCATATACACTGATCAGCCTTAACATTAAAACCACCTCCTTGTTTCTACACTCACTTACCATATAGAAGCACTTTGTAGTTCTGTTTCATGCTGTTCTTTAATGGTCAGGACCCCCACAGAGTAGGTGTTATTTAGGTGGTGGATCATTCTCAGCACTGCAGTGTCAGTGTGTGTTGTGCTGGTATGAGTGGATCAGACACAGCAATGCTGCTGGAGTTTTTAAACCCCTCACTGTCACTGCTGGACTGAGAATAGTCCACCAACCAAATATATCCAGCCAACAGCGCCCTGTGGGCAGCGTCCTGTGACCACTGATGAAGGTCTAGAAGATGACCGACTCAAACAGCAGCAGTAGATGAGCGATCGTCTCTGACTTTACATCTACAAGGTGAACCAACTAGGTAGGAGTGTCTCATGGAGTGGACAGTGAGTGGACACGGTACTTAAAAACTCCAGCAGCGCTGCTGTGTCTTATCCACTCATACCAGCACAACACACACTAACACACCACCACCATGTCAGTGTCACTGCAGTGCTGAGAATGATCCACCACCTAAATAATATCTGCTCTGTAGTGGTCCTGACCATTGAAGAACAAGGTGAAAGCAGGTAAAAAAAAGTATGTAGAGAAACAGATGGATGACAGTCAATAATTGTAGAACTACAAAGTGCTTTTATATGGTAAGTGGAGCTGATAAAATAGAGAACGAGTGTAGAAACAAGGAGGTGGTTTTAATGTTATGGCTGACCGGTGTAGATGACAGCACCGCTGGGGATTCGAACCCTGAACCCATGGGTAGTGGGTAAGCACTGCTGCACCAGCCGAACACCCGATGTACAAATCTATTTTATTTAATTAAAATGACAGGTAGTATAGCTTTCACACTGCAGTGTCCTGGGAATCTGGGTTCATTCTTCAATTGTTAGTGAGTCTGACACCCTCATACGATGTCCATGTTTTCTTTCTATTAATCTGGATCGCCCCCATCTCCCAAAACATGCTGGTAGGTAGACAAATTGCTTCTAGGTGTAAGTGAACGAGTGTGTGTGTGTGTGTGTGTGTGTGGTTGAGTGATGTCCTGCAATGGATAAGCTTTGTGTCCAGGGTTTTTGGGCATCTTTACACCCATTGTGACCCTGATCAGGAGACAGTGGTTGCTTAAGATAAATGAAATAGTATGGTGGGCATCTTGTTCTGTCAAATGGGAACCAAGTTTGCTATTGACTATTTTAAAGCACTGCCAAGGAGAAACTAATATGACATAGAAAGCAGCATAGAATCATGGGGACATTGAGAAGAGAAACTGATTCTCAACAATTAACAAAACCCTGAAGCGTTTCATTCAACCTTAAAACTAGCATCATATTGTAAGAGACAATAAAACATGACGATTAGTGAGCTGTGAAATAGGTAGGACAGGTTTGCAATTTATATAGCGAGTTCCCTAATCCTGCTGCTGGGGGATCCCTGATTGCAGTCGAGGTGGGTATCTTGCTGCTCACGCCTTCTCCGACCTGAGCGCAGCCCTTAGCGGAACCCTTTTTCACCCATGCATCTGCTAATCAGGGTCCTTACACAGCATATGAAGACCATACCCACATAGTCCGGTCATCCCGCCCTAGCAGAAACAGTAGCCAATCAGTGTCTGCTGCAGGCACTGCCGATTATATGACTAGATGGCGCCCAGCCGACCGGTGGCAACGCCGAGTTTCAAACCGAGGAGTTCAGAAGCAGCCTCACAGCAAGAAGGTCCTGGGTTTGATCCCCAGGTGGGACGGTCGGGGTCCTTTCTGTGCAGAGTTTGCATGTTCTCCCCGTGTGTGGGTTTCCTTTGACAGTCCAAAAACATGCAGGCAGGTTAATTGGAGATACTGAATTTGCCCTATAGGTGAATGGGTGTGTGTATGAGCGTGTGTGTGTGCTCTGCGATGGACTGGTGCCCCGTCTAGGGTGTTACTGTGTGCCTTGCGCCCATTGAAAAAGCTGGGATAGGCTCCAGCAACCCTCCGTGACACTGATTGGATAAGCGGATAAGAAAGTGAGTGAGTGAGTGAATGAATGTGACTGCCAGTCAATGTTGTGTATTGTTTTTAAGCTTGGCGCTCAGTGGCACAGTCAGCTGCAATCTGCAATATGCGTCCAGCTGTATATACTGTGACTGTATACAGTCTAAGCAAATGAGGGTTAAGGGCCTTGCTCAAGGGCACAACAGCAGCAACCTAGCAGTGGTGGGGCTTGAACCAGTGACCTTCTGATTACTAGTCCAATACCTTAACCACTATGCTTGAGCAGAATATTAAAGGGTTAAAGCTTATGTGTCTGTACAGCGATGTTCCTATGCCACACAATCCAATCGTTTTGTGTGCTTAAAAACTGGTAATCAATGTCTCACACCAGTGTTAGACCCAGTTACACACCAGTCAGTGACAAGCCATGGAAAAAATGCCAATGAGACACTGAACAGGAGGATAACACAAGGGCAACGTGTGTAGAGGCAGACAGGAGTGATGCTGCCGTGAGGCTGTGTTTGCCAGTGGAACTGGCATGACTTCGGTGTTCTTAAATGCCCTTCATACACTCAACCGCAGCCTGGAGTGGTGACACGGATCTGATGAGACAGGCGAGGACGAAGTGTGTGCGCGCGTGTCTGTGGGGAGCGAGGCAAACGCACACTCGTGCCCCTCCCAGGCTACTGCTCCACCGACTCGCTTTCCTTGCTGCCCTCCCTTGGGCTTTTGCTATCTTTGTAAAAAGCTGTTCCTGACTTAGCCTCCCGTATTCTCTTTCTCTCTCCGCTCCGTACGTACAGACGACCCTGAGCGCTGTTCGGCGGAAAGCTTTTTACCGCGCTGTGGGAGTCGAAGCGTGTGCCCGCTGAACTCGGCGTGAACCGGATGAAATATTAAAGGTGCAGATGGAGCTGTCCGGGTGATGCAAACCGCTCGTGACGCGTCATGATCTGATGCCTCGAGACCACTCATTACTTCCATGTTCTTCTTTTCATGGAGCTAATGCCGCTCCGTGACCCTGTGCTGGGCAACCTCTGGATGCTTTCAGGAGCTACCGCTTTTATAGAGGAAAAAATAGAGAGGGGTTTTTTTTGGCGTTTAGTGGTTGATTCAGCAGAACTGTATCAAAAATGTAGCACACTGAATAATGAGATTCTGTCTCTTGTTTACACGTCTTTTCCTACTGACAAGGACAAAGCCAATTTGCTGAGAACCTATATTTCTATTAGCAGGAACTTAGTGTGTTAAGGTATAGGGAAAAACTTGCAGCCATTGGGCAGCTACGGTGCCTTGAGAACTACACCGATCAGCCATAACATTAAAACCACCTCCTTGTTTCCACTCACTGTCCATTTTACCAGCTCCGCTTACCATGTAGAAGCACTTTGTAGTTCTACAATTACTGACTGGAGTCCATCTGTTTCTCTACATATCTTTTTACCCTGTTTTCACCCTGTTCTTTAATGATCAGGACCCCCACAGGACCACCACAGAGCAGGTATTATTTAGGTGGTGAATCATTCTCAGCACTGCAGTGACACTGACATGGTGGTGGTGTGTTAGTGTGTGTTGTGCTGGTATGAGTGGATCAGACACAGCAGCGCTGCTGAACACCCCTACCTAGTTGGTCCACCTCGTAGATGTAAAGTCAGAGACGATCGCTCATCTATTGCTGCTGTTTGAGTTGGTCATCTTCTAGACCTTCATCAGTGGTCACAGGACGCTGCACACAGGGCGCTGTTGGCTGGATATTTTTGGTTGGTGGGCTATTCTCAGTCCAGCAGTGACAGTGAAGTGTTTAAAAACTACATCAGCATTGCTTTATCTTATCCACTCATACAAACACAACACACACTAACACACCACCACCATGTCAGTGTCACTGCAGTGCTGAGAATGACCCACCACCTAAATGATACCTGCTCTGTTCTGTAGTGGTCCTGTGGGGGGTCCTGACCATTGAAGAACAGCATGAAATGGGGCTAACAAAGCATGCAGAGAAACAGACGGACTACAGTCAGTAATTGTAGAACTACAAAGTGCTCCTATATGGTAAGTGGAGCTGATAAAATGGACAGTGAGTGTAGAAACGAGTAGGTGGTTTTAATGTTATGGCTAACAATAAATCAGCTTTGTAAAAGGTTACGGGTCTAGTGTTGCACATGACTAGAACATGGAATCTGTTAATCAGAGCTGCTACGAAACATACATCAAACTGGCGTGTGGTTTCAGATGGCTAGAGGTGACTAAATACGGGAGCTTTCAACTCGTCGTAACTCTTATTTTTTTTATCTGCGACTTGTTAGTGGAACTTATTCTTCAGTTCAGCACCGGCTGCCACGTTTTCCTTGTCGACGTCTGATAACTCTCGGTGTGTGCTCTGCATCCCAACCCCGAGTCTCCCCCGCTACTGTAAGACAAACGGCGCTTTCCATTACCGTAATCTCCACATTTGACAGCGTTCGAGAAGGTCATGTTGTCTGCAGATAATAAACTTGGCCCTGGCCAAACATTTTTCCATCTTCTTTTCCTCCCGTCTTAATTTTCAGGATGACGGGCTTTGTGGCTTCTTACACGCCGTGAACCGAGATTAGAAAGGGTGAATCGATACGGGCGGCGAGGTGGTGCAGTGGGTAGCACTGTTGCCTGACAACAAGAAGGGCCTTGGGTCAATTCCCTAGCTGGGAAACCAGTTAAGCCAAAGTCCTTTACTCTGTTTGTGTCTGTGTGGGCTTTCCTCCGGGCTGTCTGGTTTCCTCACACATATCCAAAGACTTGAGCTACTAAAAATTGCCCAGAGTGTGGGTGTGTGTGTGGGGTGTTTCCTGCCTTTCGGCCAGTGATTCGGACCTGCTCAAATCCCTCACTCACTCACTCACTCACTCACTGTCTTAACCACTTATTCAATCAGGGTCGTGGGGTGCTGCTTTTCAATGGGTGCAAGGCACACAGTAACACCCTGGACGAGGTGCCAGTCCATCGCAGGGCGGACACACATACATACACACACACCAATTCCCCTATAGCACAATTCAGTGTCTCCAATTAACCTGACTGCACGTTTTTGGACTGTGGGAGGAAACCGGAGCTCCCAGAGACAGGGAGAACATGCAAACTCCGCACAGAAAAGACCCGGACCGCCCCGACCCCGCCTGGGGATCGAACCCAGGACCTTCTTGCTGTGAGGCGACAGTCCTACCCACTTAGCCATGAACCAAATTAAAAAGGGTGAATCGATACGGGCGGCGAGGTGGTGCAGTGGGTAGCACTGTTGCCCGACAACAAGAAGGGCCTGGGGTCAATTCCCTAGCTGGGAAACCTCTCGTTGTGTCTGTGTGGGTTTCCTCCGGGTTCTCCGGTTCCCGCCCACATATCCAAAGATGTGCGGTCTGACCAATTGGAGCTACTAAAAATTGCCCTGGGTGAGGGTGTGTGTGTCTGTCTGGGGTGTTTCCTGCCTTCGCACGGTGATTCGGACCTGCCGCGACCCCGATCAAGATAAAGCGGTGCTAAATCAGACAGTGAACGAATGACCAACAACACAGGCAACGCCTGTAAATACAACTCTTGTTTTTCCTGCTTCCTTCTGTCATTCGTTTTCTATTTCCTTTTATTTCTACAATCCCTGAGGCATTTGCTTCAGTGCATCAACAGTCTCCTTGGAGGTGGTAAGGTCAGAAGCAGTAAATAATTGCATACTTGAATGGCAGCTGTGTCAGAAATAAAACGCCGCGGTACGTATATACACGTTTCCAACAACATCCTCTAGACATACAGCCTTGTTTTTTATGAGGTTCTTCTTTAAAAAGTCCCGTTAGAGGAAAAAAAAAGAAAAGATCTTTTAATATGAGTCGCTCACTAGCATGTTGGGAACTTTCAAGGCAAGGGTTGCATTGTATTTTTGAGCCGTACTAAAAAAAAAACCTTTTATAATCACAGTGCAGTTATTCACAACACAAACATTATTCTGAGCTTTAATGTCAGCTATTCAAAGCTGACTCCTATGGCGGGCTGCATTGACTGGGCTTGCTGAGACCGAACTGATCTGGGCACAGATCGAAAGGCTACAATCAGCTAAATCAAGCCAGGGATACAACAAAGGCAGTCTGGCTTAATGTTCAACGCTTCTTGTCGCAGCATCTGTCCTTGGCCTGGAGAAGTCAATTACCAGCTTAAACCACCAGGCATACCATCCGGGCCAGTTCTGGGGGCCGGGTTCTTTTATTCCCCCCCCCATGCACAAACGCACGGAGCCAAGAATGAAAATGAACATACCATGATGATAAAGGTAACGGGTCCAATAAAACTCCAAATGAAGTGGTTATCCACTCTCAGCCAGCACCTGCGGAGAATCAGAATATTTCATGTTTAGAATCGGCTCAGGTCTGATTAGAAAAAAGAGAGATGTGCATTGATTTAGAAAACAGTGTCCAGAAAAATTCTGAGACGGATCGCTGTTTCTAACTTAAGCAGCGAAGCATCTGGTGTGTGGATCGCATTACGATGTTGTAGGCTTGGCAGGCCAGTATATACATTACTGTTAAATGCAGCTCAGAGATGGTAATTGTCTGTAAAAGTATCTAGGTGCTCTTGTCTGTGACCTCCGGCAGGAAATATTGATTACATAAATTAGTGCAAACTTACACTGTGCTAATAGAAACCACAGAAGACATTACACACAGACATTATAGCCTACAGTGCTACAGGACGTTTAGACATGTTCAAACCGAAAGCCTTGATTTTGTTGGGTCTGTCCTTCATATTTATTGCATTGCATATTGTATTGTTTGGCTCAAACTCTTAGATGTAGTTGTGTCCGTGTACATGCCCCATTTTATCAGCTCCACTTACCATATAGAAGCACTTTGTAGTTCTACAATTACTGACTGTAGTCCATCTGTTTCTCTGCATGCTTTGTTAGCCCCCTTCCATGCTGTTCTTCAATGGTCAGGACCCCACAGGACCACCACAAAGCAGGTCTTATTTAGATGGTGGATCATTCTCAGCACTGCAGTGACACTGACATGGTGGTGGTGTGTTAGTGTGTGTTGTGCTGGTATGAGTGGGAAAGACACGGCAATGCTGATGGCAGTTTTTAAACACCTCAATGTCACTGCTGGACTGAGAATCGTCCACCAACCAAAAACATCCAGCCAACAGCGCCCCGTGGGCAGCGTCCTGTGACCACTGATGAAGGTCTAGAAGATGACCGACTCGAACAGCAGCAATTGATGAGCGATCGTCTCTGACTTTACATCTACAAGGTGGACCAACTAGGTAGGAGTGTCTAATAGAGTGGACAGTGAGTGGACACGGTATTTCAAAACTCCAGCAGCACTGCTGTGTCCGATCCACTCATACCAGTACAACACACACTAACACACCACCATGTTAGTGTCACTGCAGTGCTGAGAATGATCCACCACCTAAATAATACCTGCTCTGTGGTGGTCCTGTGGGGGTCCTGACCATTGAAGAACAGCATGAAAGGAGGCTAACAAAGCATGCAGAGAAACAGATGGACTACAGTCAGTAATTGTAGAACGACAAAGTGCTTCTATATGGTAAGTGGAGCTGATAAAATGGACAGTGAGTGTAAAACCGAGAAGGTGGTTTTAATGTTATGCCTGGTTGGTATAAATATATATCAGTATCTATCAAAAGTGGTCCAAGGGAGGAACAGTGGTAAACCGGTGACAGGGTCATGGGCGGCCAAGGCTCAGTGATGCACGTGGGGAGCGAAGGCTGGCCCGTGTGGTCCGAGCTACTGTAGCTCAAACTGCTGAAGAAGTTAATGCTGGTTCTGATAGAAAGGTGTCAGAATACACAGTGCATCACAGCTGCAGGGCTGTTTTGGCAGCAAAAGGGGGACCAACACAATATCAGGCAGGTGGTCATAATGTTATGCCTCATCGTTGTATAAATGAACAGAAACAGTTGATGCAAAGCAGCGCATCCTGTATTAGAAGCACATTAGTGCACATGTTACTACCTCCTGTGTGTATGAGTGTAGCCTGAGCTAAAACACTATCATTAATCTGTGTAAAAGCCTTTTCCCATGCAGCACTTGTCTTTGTTCGAGAGTATTTTACAAACAGGAGGTCGCCGGAGGCTCTTTGAGCCAAACGCTCTAGCAGGCCGATAAAAACCACAGTCACTTCAGGTGTCCTCTCAAGTGTGCGCGTGCATCCATGTGTGTTTTTGCGCGTCAACATTGACAAAAACGACAATTAAAAATCAAATCTCTGGCTCTGACTTACGCGTTCTTCGTTCCGTAACTCTCGTAGTCCACAGCTGCGGAAACACCCACGACGATGGCGGGAAGCAGGTAGCCCGAAATGTAGTAATAAATCTTTCTTGAATAGTCACTTTCAAAGACTTCTACTAGCATAAGGTAGAGCTGGACTCCCTCCAAACACATCCAGGCAAAAGAGGACAGGAAGAAGTAATGCAGGATCCCGGCAATGATGGCACAACCGATCTGGAAGTCACACCGATTTGTTAGTGACAAACATGACGTGACTGACAAGCAAATAATGCATTCTACGTTTACTTTTCCATTCCCTGTTAGAACAGACCTGTACTGTAGTAATAACCCTTGATTATTTATTATATGGTTATTATTCAGTAGAGAGCTTAGATGGCGCAGCGATAAATTATGCTAGGATCAGGGTTCAAATCCCGGGGTAGTTGTTGCCTAGTGGTTAGGGTATAAAACTAGTAATCAAAAGATCGCTGGTTCAAGCCCCTCCACTGCCAGTTTGCCACTGTTGGGCCCTTGAGCAAGGCTGTTAACCCTCAAGTGCCTAGACAGCATACTGTCACTGTACTGTATAGTGGTGCTACAGACCGGTTGGGTGTCTACATACAGACATGACTGGCTATGTCTGAGGGGGGGTGGCTAATGCCCCACAATGGATTGTGCCCAGTGAGTCTGGGGATCCATTTCCATTACCTTGTTGGCGTTTAGCAGATGCTTTCATTCAAAGCGACTTACAACTGTTATCATATACAGCCCAAGCAGTTAAGGGTTAAAGGCCTTGCTCAGGGGTCCAACACTGGAAATTTGCTGATTGTGGGGCTTGAATCAGCAACCTTCTGATTGCTAGTCCAGTACCTTAACCACCGAGCTACCACTGCCCCACAGAGCATAATCGACTAATTAATATCACTAGCAGGGTGCTGCATGCTAGATGGTGGTGGGCAGGCTAATGAACTGGCCCACCAATGTTGAGATCTCGAGCTCTCTAGTTTGAATCACGGGCAGTGCTATCGACCTGGCCGGATGTCCAAACAGGCACAATCGGCTGTGCCTGGGGGGCGGGAGGTCGACCGGGAATCGCTGACACCGCGCTTTTTGTGTACTCTATGCGGCACGGCTCATTCTGTGATTGTGTGCGTGTCCGAGGGGGCGCGTGATGGTCGTAGCTCTCGACGGCCAGCACAGAAATAACACAAGTGGCAAGAGAACTGCATTAACCCTTTGATGCACAACCTGGGTCAAAAGTGGCTCGACTGAGTTTTTATTTTCTATATCTTTGCAATGAATTAATTTCGTCATTTAAGCTTCCATGAATTCCTCAATCGACTTGTTTTTGATCATCACAAATCCTTATTTCAGTTTTATATTTTTGACTTTTTTAATAAAAATCATTTTTGTATCACTACCCTCCTAATGCACAACATGGGTCAAAAATGACCCTTATGTATTTACTATGGAATATGACAGGAACTACTGACATTTGTAAGTGTTTGTAGTCAAAAACATATTTACTGATCTTTTGAAAGACAACCAAAGATTTGGCTCTTGAATCTTGAATATGTCCAATACTATTTACTTGCTAGCTGTTTACATATTCTAGTATAGATAGCTTTTATTAGCTAAGACAGCAAATACATGAATAACTGAATAATGTGCATATGAAAATATTCTTGAATGGATGAATATGGGTCATTTTTGACCCATGTTGTGCATTAGAAGGGGTTTGCTTAGCTTGTGCATCAAGGGTTAAGGGACCTGGCAATGATTGCACTAGACTGTAGGGGTGAAGCCGCGCACATGAATCATAAAGCGCTTTCATAAAACATCTGGCCATGTTAAGAATAAAGAAATCAGGAGGAGAGAGTCCTTCAGTAATGGTCTCAAGAAAGAACGAGTAATGCCTGTGATGCTGCTCTAATTCTTTTTCAGACTTTAAAGTCCTTACAGATTGCATACATTCTCTTTTAATCTTCTTTAAAGAGTAAATTGGGATTAAACGAGTGATTATAACAAACACAATCATGACTAAGCAACTAATCAAACACGCACAAGCCTGGAGGTAACTAACAAAAAAAAACAGGGTTTAAAAAAAGCCATACAGGGACGGATTAATGGTTTAATCTCTGAGCCTACCCTGGATTCTGTCATATCGATGCCAATTAGGAAGATGAGTTCAGCGATGAAGAGGTTGATGCAGAGGTTCTTATGGATGGTGTTCCTGTCACTTTGCAGGCCGCGGAAGAAGCAGAACGTGAAAATGCACATGGCCAGGCAGACCAGAGACACCACGATGCCCACGCGGGTGATGACCGTCAGGAGCAGCTTGTGCACGCCGCCTGGACCCTGGAAGACGACAGGATGGAGGGAAAGTGTGTAACGTCTAACCGGCTCTAGCACACTAACAGGTACTGTTTTATTTAGCATTTACACAGACTAGGCATAACATTATGACCACCTTCCTAATATTGTGTTGGGGCTGCAACTGTGATGCACTGTGTATTCTGACACCTTTCTAACAGAACCAGCATTAACTTCTTCAGCGGTCTGAGCTACAGTAGCTCGTCTCCCCAGCCTTCGCTCCCCACGTGCATCAGTGAGCCTTCATAGATACTGACCACTGCAGACCGCGAACGCTCAACAAGAGCTGCAGTCTTGGACATGCTCTGACCCAGTCGTCCAGTCATCGCAATTTGGCCCTTGTCAAACTCGCTCAAATCCTTACGCTAAATAAAGGGATAAAATGTTCACTTGCTGCCTGATATACCCCACCCACTAACAGGTGCCGTGTTATTACCTTCACCTGTCATGCCCCTTTTCCACCGACGCGGCATGGAGCCCGTGCCCGACTTTGAACCGGTTCCGCGTGTTTCCACCGGAAAAAAAGAGGTTCCAGACAGCGAACTAGCGGGCCAATCTGGCACCACAGAATACTTGGTTTGTCAGCCCGAACCGTGACGTCACCTGTGGGCGTGTCATGTTGTACAGCAGAGCGACAGCAACAATGGCGTCCGCTGGGCTCTCGTATGGAGCTTAATGCTGCATTTTTATCTTTTAAAGTTCTCCTGATTACATTTTGAGCCAGTTTGCCGCTGATATTTTCAAAGCGCCTTTAAAAAGGTGAACTGTGTGATATGACGTGATAAAAGTGACCCGGACAGAACGAAACACGCTTAACGTAAAAAATAAAGCGTGAAGCTTTTTCAACTCCCCGAGCTGCATAAACACCACACGTGAAGTAAATCCAGTTAAACACAGATACATGTTGTATTTTAGAGTAGATTTGATGTTTATTTCACACAGATGGATGTTCGTGTTGTGGAACTTTAGTGATGTTTGACCGCTCGAGTCGAGCGCTGAGTAAACCGGCTATTTGCGCCGAGAGTCGCGGTGAAACCGAAGCGCAAAACGCTTCTCACGTCAATAAACTAAAGAAAACAACAACTGAGACAAACACGTCACGACTTCTCATCACCGATTGTTAGATCGATGCTTTTTACATAAAAACAAACATCTGTAACAGCAGCACAAATGCTCGCACATAATCCACACACTCCGCCATGATATTACTACTCTTAACTTTCATTATGTAACGCCCACCGTTAATGATGCAGGCTTGGTTCTCAAAAACTGGTGAACACAGAACACCAAGGTTCAGAGAAACCTGAACAGAACCGGTTCAAGAACCATGGTTTTTTTGGTGGAAAAGGGGTATCAGTGGTCATAATGTTAAGCCTGGTCAGTGTACGGTTAGGACGAATAGGGCAAAGGTGAATGGAGTGATGCCTGTCTTACCAATACTTCCTGATGAGCCATAAGTATTGCAAAATTGGTTAGATGGCTGCACGAGCAGGTTGTGTGTGTTTTGTTGGATGAAACGAGCTTGCAGCCTTGTGTAGACCAGTATCCCATCATGCTTCTCTCAGAGTAATTCCAAAAAGAGCAGTTTGAGTTGTAGTAATGTTGCATCTGACAGAAAAAAAAAATCAATCATTAGTTCCTAATACCGACGCACACATTAATAACACACTCGTCATCTGTGGTTGTGATCTGCTTGAAAAACATTGCTGTTCCTAAAAACACTAAATACACAAATGCCTTTGCTAAGGAACAGAGAAATTGAGCATGGCCCCATTGATTATATGAGGTTCTAATAGGGAGTGTAATGGTTTTAAGGCATGTCTGTGAAAATCACACAATTACTTTGATAGAAGAGGGAAATCAGACGGCGGCTCCTCTGGGAGCACTTCCGACCACTTTAAAAGACAGATGATAATTGGTCCTCTGGTAATTTCATCCCACATTGTATGGCTAATCTGGGAGTTAATTTCCCAATCAAAAAAAGGAAAATTGTATCATTTAGATCCTAATGTCGACAAACGAATTAGTATTCATTAAGGATTTCGTCAAGACCCTCAAATAATCACCAGTTCATTCTTAGTTAATTTCATGTTCAATGGCTTAAACAAACTCCTCACTGACCTTGCAGGGTATTTTAAATGAGACAACATCTGCAATCTCCTATTATAATGTGCCTTCCCGCTTCTAGTTTGTGTGTGTGTGTGTGTGTGTGTGTGTGTGTGTGTGTTTACAAGCGGCACTTACATCGATGTGTTCCAGGGTAAAAATAACAGGCTCCGTTATATAAACACGACTGGACTCCTTGTTGATTGAGGCAGCGATGACATCAGAGTTCACAGCCACGGAGAGGTTGTGGCCGTTCGCCTCGCTGGCCAGTTTGATCGTTGCATTTTCCGTGCTTAGAAACTGGCCCAGGTTTTTGTATAGAGCGAAAACCAGCTTGGCAACACCTGCACATTAGAATAACATTATATTACATTACATGTATATAGAAACAACTGTGTATATACACTGATCAGCCATGACATTAAAACCACACACTGTCCATTTTATCAGCTCCACGTATCATATAGAAGCACTTTGTAGTTCTACAATTACTGACTGTAGTCCATCTGTTTTTCTGCATGCTTTGTTAGCCCCCTTTCATGCCGTTCTTCAATGGTCAGGACTCTCCCAGGACCACTACAGAGCAGGTATTATTTGGGTGGTGGATCATTCTCTTCTCAGCACTGCAGTGACACTGACATGGTGGTGGTGTGTTAGTGTGTGTTGTGCTAGTATGAGTGGATAAGACACAGCTGTCACTGCTGGACTGAGAATAGTCCACCGACCAAAAATATCCAGCCAACAGCGCCCCGTGGGCAGCGTCCTGTGACCACTGATGAAGGTCTAGAAGATGACCAACTCGAACAGCAGCAATAGAGCATCTCTGCGATCGACTCTGACTTTACATAAACAAGGTGGACCAACTAGGTAGGAGTGTCTAATAGAGTGGACAGCGAGTGGACACGGTATTTAAAAACTCACACCAGCACAACACAGTGCTGAGAATGATCCACCACCTAAATAATACCTGCTCTGTGGTGGTCCTGTGGGGGGTCCTGACCATTGCAGAACAGAGTGAAAGCAGGCTTAAAAAGTATGTAGAGAAATAGATGGACTACAGGCAGTAATTGTAGAACTACAAAGTGCTTCTATGTGATAAGTGGAGCTGATAAAATAGACAGTGAGTGTAGTCATAATGTAATGCCTGATCGGTATATATATAGTCTTGTTACATTGAAGTAAAAGATAAAAGTAAGAAACAGAAAGTCCAGGATTCATTTTAGATATGAACGTGAAGCTTTGGACAATGGGACGAGCAGCTTCAAACAAGGCTGCAATATTTAAGGTAAAGCTGCTGCAAGCCAGAAGCTCCCCAGATGGGCGAGTCATAGCCACTGTTCCAGAATTATTAATATGACCGAAAGTCTTTAGGAAGTCTTGCCTAAGGGATGGCGTCAGTGCTGTGTTATAAGTCTGAAATCAATAAGCTGGTGTGCTATGTTCCTGAAGGATAAGAAACATATTGCGCTGCGCTTTGCCTGTACCGCACAAGCAACGGGATCGACAGGCATCGGGGAAAGATTCTCATATAAAGACCGGTCCCTGAACCATTTTTTTTTCTGCGGGACTGACTTGTAATGCCTAGTTCACACTACACGATCTTTGCCCTGATTTTCGCTCGGCGACCGGTCGGCGCTAGATTTGCCGGCTCGGGAGCGCTCGGCGACCAGATCGAGATTTCTAACATGTCGGATATCTGATCTGAGTTGCGCGACTGGCAGTGGGTGCTATGTCGAACAGCCAATGAGAACGAAAGATACGGTCCGAGGGGAAACGCAGGGGAGGAGTGTAAACAGGTGGGACAGGGGGATAATATAGTTTATATCAGAATACATCGGCACACAAACACGTTTTACAGTATTTATGACTTGATCCTCTATAAAACATAACACCAACACTGCATTGCAAAAATATTTATTAACCTCCAACTCATTACAGAACAATCCATACTGTTCGTGTTGCCAAATCCACTCAGATTCATTTATTTTTTCTCTCTGATTTTACGCTGCACATCAGCGCACAAACACTTTGATCGTTCGCTACTTGTTGACGTGCATTTTTGGACGTGGTATCATTAAACCCCTCGTCACTTCTCACGTGTTTTTGTAAAAAAAAAAAAAAAAACGTAGTTCGGGAGATCAGAGAAGCTCGTCTGCGATTCCAGTTGGTGATAGGCGGTGTAGTGTGAAACCCCCTATCGCCGATCAGTCGTGTAGTGTGAAATACACACCGACTGAAAGACTCCCGAGTGCAAGAGATTCAGTCGTGTAGTGTGAACTGTACAGCGACCCGACAAATCAGAAAGTCGTGTAGTGTGAACTTGGCATAAGGTAACTACAAAATAATCTACAATGGCGAAAATGGAAAAAGACAGTTGTGAGGTGTGCCAACGTCGTTTGGTGAGATTCAATGTTTCGAATTCTGTCTGTGGCTGAATTTTAAGATGAGGACAATATGCTGAATTTATCAGCAAATATCAAATTCATTTTTATATACTGATTCTGAGATTCACTCCAAGACCACAAATGAACCCTTTCAAATGGTCTGCTCAACCATTTGATGAGTCTAAATACTTGAGTAAAAATAAGTTGTATTTGCCGCTCAGGTGGCGCAGCGGTAAAAACACACGTTGCAACCGGAGCTGGATCTCGAGTACGTCGTATCGAATCCGGCTCTGCCTTACAGAGGCTGAGCGGCTATATGAACAACGATTGGCCTGTTGTTCAGATGGGCGGGACTAAGGTCGGAAGTGGGTCTTTCTCTGTCAGAATGGTGCAGTGACGACCTCTGCTGGCTGATTAGTGGCGCCTACACGGAGATGAGGAAGGAGTGCTCTTAGGGTGTGTCTCTCCGCACGCAACGCTAGGTGGCGCCGCACTCGTCGATGTGTGGGTGGCAAGATGCATACGGGGATGGCTTCGATCTCCTCGGTCAGGTCAGGGATCGGCAGAGAGGATGCGTGATGCAAATTGGGCAATTGGATGCGCTAAAGGGGGAGAAAAAGGGGAGAAAATGCAACAAAAAAAAAGTATTTTATTTATGCTTTTTCTCCCATTCTCTCCCAATTTAGCGTGTAGTCAATTTGTCTTCCGCTGCTGGGGGATCCCTGATTGCAGTCGAGGTGTGAATACTGCTGCTCACGCCTCCCCCGACCCGCGCGCAGCCCTTGGAGGAACCCTTTCTCACACGTGCACTCTGCACATGCCCCTCTCTATCTGCTAATCAGTGTCCTTACACAGCATGGTCCGGTCATCCCGCCCTAGCAGAAATGTCTCTGCTGCAGGCACTGGCGATTACACCCGCTAGATGGCGCTTTCGAGTTTCGAACCGTGGAGTTCAGGATCTCGGCGCTGGTGTGCTAGAGGAATATCCCGCCGCGCCACCTGGGCACCGCAATAAGCTGTATTTAAATAATCTTGTTTGGGCCTTGTTTGTATAGGTAGATGACACTGTGGTTTTAAGAAAAGAGCCTTTCTAACCTATATGTCAACTCGAAGCTTGCAGCTTAATATTATCCATGAGAGTGGCATCATTTCTGTGATCTACTGTTTGGTAGAGGCTCATTAAAAATACTGTGTGCACTAGTTAAAAATGAATAGTTTGTTGTTGGTGTAGTCCCAAGAAACTAAGAAACTCAAAGAAATCATTTTTAAACATTATTTTCTTAGTGAGACCATTAAAGGGTTTAGGTAGCTACACTGATTCCTAATTACCACCAGCTAAAAAGCATACACTGAAAATCTTTGCGAGCCTTATGGCCAGAAAGCCGGTGCTTTTAGCAATCCATTGACACCCAATCATAACAATAAACCCACCCTGCTGTTTCTGAATGACTTATTATCTGGCTTAACCACCTTAACGCAAGCACCTCTAACAAATCACACACATCGTGCATTTGAAAGCTACCTCTGCTCAAACTGGCACTTCAGATTTATAGACCACACATCGCAGTGAAACAACAAACTGGCGGTTACCACCTTCGCCATGGTTACAGCCAAAGGCACTTAACACCGCCGGTGCTTTATAAACACGTCTGCTCGCGCTGCTGTCGGGAGTGAGACTGGGTGGGTGAGTGGAAGTGCGGTTAGGTGTGTGTGTGCGCTTACCGTTCCGACTGTTCAGCTTTACGGTGTTGGCAGACAGCTGGATGGATACGCCGTCCTTGCTGCTCTGTGGAAACTTGAAGTCCTGCACCTGGCCGTCTGTGCTCAGCACATAGACGTCAAGAACTACATGGAGAGATGAAAAAGTGATCAGTGTAAAGTGTCTTATTTCATTTGTGTTTATTAACCGATTTATCCTGGTCAGGGTTGTGGCGAGTCCGGTTTCACAGGACGGCGATCCCTTCCCCTCAGACATAGCCATCATGTCTGTCTAGATCCCAAAAGCATGGTGATGGGTTAACGTAACAGATCATTTACATTTACAGCATTTAGCAGACGCCTTGCCAACAGTGGCAACCTGGCAGATGTGGGGTTTGAACCAGTGACCTTCCAGTTACTGGTCCTGTACTTTAACTGCTCAGCTACCACTGCCCACCTGAGATCACCGTGCCACCTAAACACCATCAGTGTAAAGTGTTGGGGGCGGGGCGGCATCACATAGAGCACAGTGTGGCACAAGTGGGAACCCAAAACTGCCAGGTGATGTCTACTAAGATGCCTTATTTCGAAGAAATAATTTGACTGAATGACGAGAGAGCATCCGATGCTTCTTTATCAGTGAAGGCAATCCCAGCATTCAGTGCGGCACAACTTCTCTTACAAAAAATTACGAATATGCCGGATAAATGGGGAGCAATGAACAGAGTTCAATTCAAATGTAAATAAATTATAATTGATTTTTAATTTGTATTAGGGTCTAAAAGTGTCATGTCTTTGCAAATTTGCACTTGTCAGTGACAATTTAATTTTTGGTACACAGAGAGAGACGTTAGCTGGCATGCTAGCGGGTTGTGCCGCCTCAGCCTATTGATTCGAATGGCCTGAGGTTAACTCTATTAGCTTATAAGCGAAAACTGCGGTGCTGTAATCATCGTAATCGAGGTCTAACTAGTGCATCTAAATAATCTGCCTTATATGTTTGATGTCTAATTAGAATCCTCTCTACTTAGGCAGCTGCGTAGGTAGGCAGTAGGCAGCAAGGCAGCTCACTAGGTTTTCAGACAGACTCATAGCCGCCTAGGGAATACGTATCCAAGTAGCAAATCCACCTACTAACGATTTACACAACCCTACACGGTGTAAAGAAATTCAAACATAGCTGAGGAGCAAACTCAGAACACATGAGATGCGAGTGCCACTACCTGCTGTGCCACAGTGCTGATCTATTACCAAAACAGTGTCACTAATTAATACCCTTAATTACTAAAGTAAGACGGATGGAGTTTTAATACCTTTTGTAAGTGGTAGAAAGTGGGTGTAGTATAGACAGGAAGTGCGCTCTTATCGCCATTACTCACTTATATTGCTAGCTGGCACTTTCACTATCGCCGGTTCCATTAGATTGTCAGCAAGGACGAAGGCTCCTTCCTCGAGAGTGTCCAGTAACATGGTGGCGGCGTGCGTCTGCTCTGTGGTGTTCATGCCTCTCCAGGACTTCAGTGCCTCCGGCCGGAGAAGATTGTCGACCGTATCCACAATCGCCTGCAGACAAAGAAAAGAGTTTTGTCAGCGAGTAGGACTATTGAGTTCAGAGGCTAAAGCTCGATGTAGGTCAAAACACACCCTGACCACCCTGACCACCCTGTCAACTGGTGTTCTTAACAGCACAGCCAATTTAAGAGCAGTTCAACCCAAATTGGAAATGATTTGTAGTCATTATATATTGTTCTAAGATAGTATTATATTTAGTTTTCTGGTGTTTTGGCTCTTCTCTCCAGCACAGAAATAAAAATGAAATAAATGATAATATTAGATGTCAAGCTGAACTGAACAGTATAAATACCCAGTGTTTAATTTGTAGATTGTAGATTGTACCTTTGCCTTAAAGCACTGAAACACTGTGCATGTGTGCAGAAAACTAACAGTCCGTCCTGGAATGTAGGGGCCTGTATTTCAACTAAATCATACAATATGTCAGTCAATCAGTGGGTGCTGTATCTTCAGCAACTGAACTTTATTATTGCACTATGGCTCTTTAGCAATACTGTATAAGACATAGAGCTGCATGCACCAATCACACTCAAAATGATGATTATTATGCACCCATATTGTAGCGAATACTAGGGTGCTCATATGGTGCAATGGTAAAATATGCTAGCTTACTACTGGCCAGTCTGGTGTCTACGCAGACATGATCAGACATGATTATCTATGTCTAGGCCGAAAAGCCTAGCTGTGGAGAGGTGCACTTGTCAGTGCCTTGGTAGAAATAAGAAGGGTTGTGTCAAGAAGGACATCTGGTGTAAAAACTATGCCAAATTAGACTGGAATGGTCACCTGTGGTGACCCCTACATATACAGAAATAGCAAATCACACTAGTAATTATTATTATTATTATGGACCCATATTGTAGCGAATACTAGGGCGCTTTGATGGTGCAATGGTAAAATATGCTAGCTTACTACTGGCCAGTCTGGTGTCTATGACATGATCAGACATGATTATCTATGTCTAGGCCGAACACTAAATATAAAGGAACTAAATATACAGGAACAGCCAATCATAATAATAATAATAATAATAATAATAATAATAAATATACAGGAACGGCCAATCATAATAAATATAATAATAATAATAATAATAATAATAATAATAATAAATATACAGGAACAGTCAATCATAATAAATATAATAATAATCATAATAATAATAATGATAATAATCATAATAATCATAATAATAATAATAAATATACAAGAACAGCCAATCATAATAACTATAATAATAATAATAATAATAATAATAATCATCATAATAAAAATACAGGAACAGCCAATCACAATAGAAAGTATTATACTAGGGCGCTCAGATGGTGCAATGGTAAACTATGCTAGCTTACTACTGGCCAGTCTGGTGTCTACGCAGACATGATCAGACATGATCAGACATGATTGTCTATGTCTAGGCTGAACAGCCAAGCTGTGGAGAGGTGCACTCGTCAGTGTGCTCTCAGTGCCAATCTATAGTCTTGGTAAACATAAGGAGGGTTGTGTCCAGAAGGACATCTGGTGTAAACTATGCCAAATTAGATATGCAGACCAGAATGATCACCTGTGGTGACCCCTAAATATACAGGAACAGCCAATCACAATAGAAAGTATTATACTAGGGCGCTCAGATGGCACAATGGTAAACTATGCTAGCTTACTACTGGCCAGTCTGGTGTCTACGCAGACATGATCAGACATGATTGTCTATGTCTAGGCCGAACAGCCAAGCTGTGGAGAGGTGCACTCGTCAGTGCGCTCTCAGTGCTGGTTCCAAGCCTTGGTAAACATAAGGAGGGTTGTGTCAAGAAGAACATCTGGTGTAAAACTATGCCAAATTAGATATGCAGACTCGAATGATCACCTGTGGTGACCCCTAATTATACAAAAACAGCCAATCACACTAGTAATTATTATTATTATTATTATTATGCACCCATATTGTAGCGAATACTAGGGCGCTCAGATGGCACAGTGGTAAAATATGCTTTCTTACTACTGGCCAGTCTGGTGTCTACGCAGACATGATCAGACATGATTGTCTATGTCTAGGCCGAACAGCCTATCTTTGGAGAGATGCATTTGTCAGTGCGCTCTCAGTGCTGGTCCATAGTCTTGGTAAACATAAAGAGGGTTGTGTCAAGAACTAGGTATGCAGAACAGAATGATCACCTGTGGTGACCCGTAATCATACAGGGACAGCCAAATAATACTCTTTAAAAGCTTTTTACTGAGCACAAAAAGAGGGACAGGTTGAATTTTTATGAGTTCAGACTGGCATATTTTGAGTGAGCTGAATTCCACAACATGTGGATCTCTTTACATCATTTAGTGTTATTACAGATGTTTTCATACAAGTGACCAGTATATATATTTTTAAAGTATTTTTCATCACTACACTTACTAAATCTAAATATAAATAAATGGTAAATTAAAGATACACTGAGCGCATTGTGATGCGCTCCTTATGATCTGCTCTGCGACCTTAAATTCCCCCTGTGCAACCACTCTTCTTACTTGCACCTGCGGGCTACTGCCTCTAGCCATTACGGATAATGCCGCCAAACTAGCAAAAGCATTGCTGCTGCCAGTGCTGGGTTCGCTGATTGCCGCAGGCTCATTCTACACACCTGTTTGCCTTGTTGTGCTCCATCAATTTCCCCATTGTTTTCAATAAAGCACCACTGGACTGACGTGTGAGGATGAACGTTGTGTAATTACTAACATGATGTTAGTAGGAGTCATACATACACGTGCGATTGTTTCAACAGATCAGGAGCAGGTTCTCTTTTACTTATGTCAATATTTAATCTCTCTTGTAAATGGTAATTTTGATCTAATCCGTCCAAGGTTTTAAGTCTGACGTAATTTATTATTTACATACACCGATCAGGCATAACATTGTGACCACCTATACAATATTGTGTTGGTCCCCCTTTTGATGCCCCATACACAACAAACTGCGATGCACTGTATATTCTGACACCTTTCTATCAGAACCAGCTTTAACTTCTTCAGCAATGAGATTTGGCCGCCCATGACCCTGTCGCCGGTTTACCACTGTTCCTTTCTTGGGCCACTTTTGATAGATACTGACCACTGCAGACCGGGAACACCCCACAAGAGCTGCAGTTTTGGAGATGCTCTGACCCAGTCGTTTAGTCATCACAATTTGACTCGCTCAAATCCTTACGTCTGCCCATTTTTCCTTTGAGGATTAAATATTCACTTGCTGCCTAATAAATCCCACCCACTAACAGGTGTCGTGATGAAGAGATAATCAGTGTTATTCACTTCACCTTTCACTGGTCATAATGTTATGCCTTGTCGGTGTATTATTTCGAATCGTGTGAACGGCAAGTGGAATGTGAATTATAAGGAACTGCAATCGTTTACCTTGCTTAGTTTTGTATCAGCAGTGAATATTTGTATTGTTTTTGCATTATTAACCTTTAAAAACATTTCCAGGAATACGTAACACTGCAGTTCAGATTAGTATGTGTACTTTGCTAGAATAAAATTTCTGTGTTGACCTCTGAAACGGTCACATGTTGCAGCATAGCAGATCCGAAGAGGAGAATGTGCAATGTCTGTAGTCACGGACCGTGAAATGAGCCTTTCCCCGTGCAATATGCAATTTGCTGTGAAATTCAAACTTTAAGTGTCTCATGTTTAGTGGTTAATTTGCACTATTAGATGGTCCTAGAAATCCTACAGCAATTAAGTTAGCAATCGCTAGGTCGAAATGTCCAAGATGTCGAAGTGTAAAGCAGCTGAAAACACGACTCGGGTAACTGAGTTTGGAAGACTCCCAACCAATTCTGTGGACACAGATGGGGGGTGTCAAAACACGGACGAGTATTTAATCTTTCAGACCACCACCACTTGCACCGTTGCTGAATGTTCTTGGTTTACAGTCAACCATTAAGGTAAGATGTGCTGTGTATTGTAGCTTCCATTAATTCTATTAGTCAATGTATGAGTGTTAATTAATGACTGCAGTGAAATGTGGCACTATTAAGGACATGTTGTGAATTTACTAGGACCCTAGTTATACAGGGTGGGCCATTTATATGGATACACCTAAATAAAATGGGAATGGTTGGTGATATTAACTTCCTGTTTGTGGCACATTAGTATATGGGAGGGGGGAAACTTTTCAAGATGGGTGGTGACCATGGTGGCCATTTTGAAGTCGGCCATTTTGGATCCAACTTTAGAAGAGGGTCATGTGACACATCAAACTTATTGAGAATTTCACAAGAAAAACAATGGTGTGCTTTATTCTTTCATGAGTTATTTGCAAGTTTCTGACCACTTATAAAATGTGTTCAAAGTGCTGCCCATTGTGTTGGATTGTCAATGCAACCCTCTTCTCCCACTCTTCACACACTAATAGCAACACCGCAGAAGAAATGCTAGCACAGGCTTCCAGTATCCATAGTTTCAGGTGCTGCACATCTCGTATCTTCACAGCATAGACAATTGCCTTCAGATGACCCCAAAGATAAAAGTCTAAGGGGGTCAGATCGGGAGACCTTGGGGGCCATTCAACTGGCCCACGACGACCAATCCACTTTCCAGGAAACTGTTCATCTAGGAATGCTCGGACCTGACACCCATAATGTGGTGGTGCACCATCTTGCTGGAAAAACTCAGGGAACGTGCCAGCTTCAGTGCATAAAGAGGGAAACACATCATCATGTAGCAATTTCAAATATCCAGTGGCCTTGAGGTTTCCATTGATGAAGAATGGCCCCACTATCTTTGTACCCCATATACCAAACCATACCATCAATTTTTGTGTTCCAACAGTCTTGGAGGGATCTATCCAATGTGGGTTAGTGTCAGACCAATAGCGGTGGTTTTGTTTGTTAACTTCACCATTCACATAAAAGTTTGCCTCATCACTGAACAAAATGTTCTGTGTAAACTGAGGGTCCTGTTCCAATTTTTGTTTTGCCCATTCTGCAAATTCAGTGCGCCGATCTGGGTCATCCTCGTTGAGATGCTGCAGCAGCTGGAGTTTGTAAGGGTGCCATTTGTAAGTAGCTAATATCCGCCGAAGGGATGTTCGACTGATGCCACTCTCCAGTGACATGCGGCGAGTGCTACGCTGTGGGCTCTTGCTGAATGAAGCTAGGACAGCCACTGATGTTTCTTTATTAGTGACAGTTTTCATGCGTCCACATTTTGGCAAATCCAACACTGAACCAGTTTCACGAAACTTGGCAAGCAGTTTGCTAACTGTAGCATGGGAGATGGGTGGTCTCGTAGGGTGTCTTGCATTGAAATCTGCTGCAATGACCCGGGTACTGCGTTCACCAGACATCAACACAATTTCTATCCGCTCCTCACGTGTTAACCTCTGCGACATGTCAATGGCTGTAAACAAAGAGAAGCTTGTAAATAACTCATGAAAGAATAAAGTTACGTTAAAACCAATTGTTTTTCTTGTGAAATTCTCAATAAGTTTGATGTGTCACATGACCCTCTTCCCATTGAAAAAACTAAAGATGGATCCAAAATGGCCGACTTCAAAATGGCCGCCATGGTCACCACCCATCTTGAAAAGTTTCCCCCCTCCCATATACTAATGTGCCCCAAACAGGAAGTTAATATCACCAACCATTCCCATTTTATTTAGGTGTATCCATATAAATGGCCCACCCTGTATATTACAAAACAGACTATACAGGACATAGCAACATGCTTGGCATAAGTGTCATTTACGTTTGTGCATTCCTGCCTTGAGCTCTGTGTTTCCGTATGGCAACACCATGACCCTGACGGACCCAGGATAGATGAGTCGATTTGTTTAGTGAGTGGACGACTGATGGATAGTATTTATATAACTATATGACTGTATGACTGAAAATTGTACATGAAAATGTACAAATGTACAATGTACATGACTGCTTCTTGCTCCTCTTCTGCTGTCCAGTAATGTTCATTTCCCTGACTTGACCCTTTAAACAATGTTTAACTTACTTACAAGAGCGATGTTTAATGATACAGAGCCAAAGCAACAGAAACTGTCACTGTACTATAATCACTGCATTCAAATCATGGTTCAGTGTTCAGACCTACATATAGCAGGTAGTTCATATACCAAGTGTTGTGCTCTAGAGTATTTGCCCTCTACAGCTAACTGACCCCTTTGACAATGCGAATCATGCTCAAAGCTGTTTTCATGATCGTCCTCTATCATGAAAAGAAACACGACTCCGGACATAATGAGCAACTAAGCTGCAAATGAAATACTGCCATGTACAAAAAAATAAATAAAGTGGGAAAAAATAAGAATGGACAAAAATCAGGTGTGCAAGTTATTCCAAACCAGGGTGGTTTTATATAACCAAGGCATGAGCATGAAAGACGCCGGCAGATTGATGCAGCGAGTGACGCGGTCCGTGAGAGGCCACATGGCAGAAGTGCATGAGCATGCTGCTGTGCAGAGGCAAAGAAAACGAAAAGTGAAAGGGGGGTAGGGGCGTGTAAAGAGCGTGGCTCAAGTATACCTTCATATAAGCCCTGCATGTCCTTTCTCGCTTTTGGAGCTTTTTGATTAGAAAGAAGACAAAAAGAGATCAGAGGAAGAAAGAATTAGAAGATATTGGCAAGACGGGTAACATGTAACCTATTCACATGGGTCTAAGCATCACACTCCAGCTGATTTGAATTTCTTTCATGTGTATAGGCACGTCAACATTCCAAATCGATATATCGCAGAACATTGTGTCAAAAGTACAAAGCGAAGAAGAGGTGAATATGACAGGTATAACCAGGGGGCATGCCTATGGCTGGGCAGATATACAGCACTAGCTTGGTTGGTCAAACAATGTAAAAAATGATTATTTAATATTTTCCCACAGGACGTTTTCTAACGGTACGTTTCAGGCCTTATGGCTTATGTTCTAGCTGCTGGGCACCTCAGATGGTATTGGAATACAGTACTTATCAGATCTATGGCAGTGCACATCCAGCCTGAACAACCAGATGGAAACCAGATGGAGATTTGGCATTTGTCATAATAGAGTGACCATACTATGTTTGGTAGTGGAGCCAAATTACTTACTATTTTAATGCATTTGAATATTTCTAGACTCAAGACTCAATCTAGCAGGACCAGACTGAGCATTACCAGCCTGTACCATTACCATTGCAGATTTCCTTGTCTTGCTTATTTTGATCTACAACCCCAAATCAGAAAAAGGGTACTGACACAGCCCCGTACCATGACAGACCCTGGCTTTTGGATTTGCTGCTGATAACAGTCTGGATGGTCCTTTTCGTCTTTGGTCCATTTTTTCCAAAACAGACCTGGAATGCTGATTCATCTGACCACAATACACGTTTCCACTGTGTGATGCTCCATCCTAGATGCCTCCGAGCGCAGAGAAGTCGACGCCGCTTCTGGACATGGTTAACATAAGGCTTCTTTATTGCACGGTAAAGTTTTAAGTGGCATTTGTGCATGTAACTCTGTATTGTAGTGCTCGACAAAGGTGCACAACCCATGTGGTTATATCAGCTATTGTTGAGTGGCGGTTCTTGATGCAGTGCCGTCTGAGGGATCGAAGATCACGGGCGTTCAGCTTAAGCTTGGCACACTTGGCCTTTACGCACTGAAATTCCTCCCGATTCCTTGAATTGTTTAATGATATTATGCACTGTAGAGGGAGAAATATGCAAATCCCTTCCAATCTTCCAATCATACTGTCCCAACTTTTTTTCTGATTTGGGGTTGTATATTTCATAGGTTATTGCTATCCAAATCCAAGGTAAAAATCAATTCAAACTGGAGAATTTAATACACAGGCACTAATGCACTAGGTGTTAAATAAAATGACAAACAAATGTGTGTAATATGTAACATTCGGTTCAGAACTAATTCCTTATGATTAAAATTCATTTATTTAGACAGATAAACAATATGTTCATCAATGTGTGTTAGGTGACTGCATAACAAACAATGGATGTTAAACATTTAAATGTGATGTGTAACTTTGCATATGTTAATATTGGGTGCTTGGGTGGGGCATCGTTGACATACGATAGCTCACTACTGCCGAGATCTGAGGTTTTGGGGGGGGGTTCCAACAGGCACCGACTGCACCAAAATAGTTATGCAGATCAGAATGATCCTCTGTGACGACCCCCACATACGGGCGCATGTGTACGAGGGTTGTTCAAAAAGTTTCCGCACTTTTTAAACTCTATTTATTAAGAATGTCAAAAACAAATGACATCACTTTTTACACAATCACCTTCCGATGCATTTTCTCAGTGTCGTACCAACTTTTAATGCCATCAGCAAAAAATATTTGGTTGAGTGCGTAACCACTGATGCACTGCTGCTTTTACATCATCATCACATGAAAATCTTCTTCCCTTAAAGCTTCTTTGAGTGTCCAAAAAGGTGTCGCTAAATCCAGACTATAAGCGCTCTCTCTCAGTCTCTCAGACACGACCGATTACTGCTCCTCCCACCCTCACCGTTTCCAACCAAAATATAAAAGTGCGGAAACTTTTGAAGATCCCTCGTACAACATCACAAGATGCAGTACTACTGTAGCAATGCGATCTGATCCGGTGTCTCAACGAATGAATCTTTCTTGTCCCTGATGACTCTCGAGTAGAGTGTTTTTTTGCACGTAAAGGTCAGCTCGGCAGTGAAATCTGTCCAGACAGGGCTCTGATATTGAACAGATTAAAAAAGCTGCTATGAACAACCTGAGACTTTTTGACGTGGTAAATCGGAATCGAGCGCCGCGGTGTGAATGTTTCCATTAATCAGCGCTCCACTTAATCTGCGTCACGTGGTTCCATTAGCATTTCTAAAGAGCTGAATCGCATGACATTTGCGACTCAGGTCGGCTTGTTCTTCAGGCTTAATGCAGAAAATGTGTCCATCAAGTAAAGATTGTATGCTCAGTAAGTAAACCCCACTGCAATTAAATAGGGACAATGCTAACCAGTCTCTCAGGTTTCTGTACCAACCCTAGAGCTGGGAACAATGAACAGGGCCATTCCACCAAATGGGTGCCATTCGCGTGAAGTAACGGGATGAAATTAAACGTCATTTTTGTATCTTTGTTCCACACTGAATCTACTAACAGACATACTCAACGACTCAGAATGTGTACTGAAATATAGCAGCATATAGTTCATGTTAAAATCATTTATACATAAACCGCCAGCCATGACATTAAAACCACCTCCTTGTTTCTACACTCACTGTCCATTTTACCATATAGAAGCACTTTCTAGTTCTACAATTACTGACTGTAGTCCATCTGTTTCTCTGCATGCTTTATTACCCCCCTTTCGTGCTGTTCTTTAATGGTCAGCACTCTCCCAGGACCACTACAGAGTGGGTATTATTTGGGTGTTTGATCATTCTCTTCTCAGCACTGCAGTGACTCTGACATGGTGGTGGTGTGTTAGTGTGTGTTGTGCTGGTATGAGTGGATAAGCAGCACAGCAATGCTGATGGAGTTTTTAAACACATCACTGTCCCTGCTGGACTGAGAATAGTCCACCAACCAAAAACATCCTGTGACGTGACCACTGATGAAGGTCTAGAAGATGACCGACTCAAACAGCAGCAATAGATGAGCGATCGTCTCTGACTTTATCTCCAAGGTGGACCAACTAGGTAGGAGTGTCTAATAGAGTGGACGGTGAGTGGACACGGTATTTAAAAACTCCAGCAGCGCTGCTGTGTCTGATCCACTCATACCAGCACAACACACACTAACACACCACCACCATGTCAGTGTCACTGCAGTGCTGAGAATGATCCACCACCTAAATAATACCTGCTCTGTGGTGGTCCTGACCATTGAAGAACAGGGTGAAAACAGGCTAAAAAAGTATGTAGAGAAACCGATGGACTACAGTCAGTAATTGTAGAACTACAAAGTGCTTCTATATAAAATGGACAGTGAGTGTAGAAACAAAAAGTTGGTTTTAATGTTATGCCTCATAACAGAACAGAAATGGCACCGATTTGACAGAATGGCTTGATAACACATCCTTATCCCTGGCAACATCTGTAACCTAAAACGAAGCCTGACATTGGTCCAGCTGCTGAATCAGCTCAACACACGTAAATCCTAATATGCAGAAAACATAGCACAGAATGCAAAGGAATCTTCTCATACCTTGTTAAAGCTCCGCCCGGTTGAATCCTTTTCGCTGGGCCTGAGCTCCTGCAGTTGCGCGTCGAGGATGTCCACCAGCTGTTCCATGAGCCTCATGGTTGAGCTGATGTCACCGGGGAAGATGGGCCCTTTAGTGTGCTTGGCGAGCTCGTTGGCCAGGTTAGCCGCGTTCTCCCCGCTCCGGATCTGAAAGATTGTGCAAATTAGCCGCGCAGCAGGAGGCGAGAAATATCATTCTGCATCTGCGGGCCTCTCGTCCCTAATTATGACATCTTCATGCTGTGAGGAAATATGCTCCGGTAACAGCACCCACGAGCCATTGCTTAGTAATTAAAAACTGATAACACATCCTGTGCACATTAGACAAGGGTTTTTTTGTGAGGGAGGGGGGAAAAAGTTAATTTTGCTGGCGTGTTAAGTGTGGGCAGTACATTGTGTCTAATGGCAGCCCATTCAAACTTTAGCTTACAGAGCACATTAGCCCTTTAAGAGCACTCATTCGGAGGAGCGTTTCTTTCTTTCTTTTTTAGATCGAGCAACGGGGCGCCCTATTGGGTAGCTTGGGGGTACGTTTCTTAATCTCAGCCAATGATGGTACAAAGCGAGTGCCTCAAACATTGGCACTTGGGACTGTTTTATATTCATGATGGTAAGTTCGGCTAACTGTCTGAGCTATTAAGGACATTTGTATGTCTGGTGTAGTGGAGCCAGGCTGATACAAACCTTCTGGGCCACTTGATTGACCCAGTGGGAGGTGCAGTTGCTTAGATCGGGGCCTTTTGGGTGCCAGGCCCCGGTGGAGAGGACACACAGGTAGGAGGCAGTGCCTGAACAAAAAATATATATATATATATTTAGTCTCGATATATGAAGTGTAATTTTAAGTAAGTTTGTAGTGCAGATGCACTAAATGTACCTCAATCACCTTGCTTAACACAACACTACACAGTTAACACTAGTAAAACATGGACTTCGCGCTGGACCTAATATTTATTATCATTTATTATTATCTCCATCTGTACTTTACATAAAACTTTCTACATCACACATATCTGCATAATTATATACCTATTAAGACCATACGTATAGTTACCTATTTTTACTTTTTATTATTATTACTATCCTACATACCTAGTATTCCTATGTCTGCTTATTATTATTATTGTTATACATAAATAGTATGCATATTCCTATGCTTATTATTATTGTTATGATTATTATTATTATCATACATACTTAGTATTCCTTTTCATATGCTTATAATAATAATAATAATAATTATTATTATACATACCTAGTATTCCAATTCATATGCTTATTATTATTATTATTATTATTATTATTATTATCATAATTATCATACATACTTAGTATTCCTATTCATATGCTTATTATTATTATTATTATTATTATTATTATTATTATACATACTTAGTATTCCTATTCATATGCTCATTATTATTATTATTATTATTATTATCATACATACTTAGTATTCCTATTCATATGCTTATTATTATTATTATTATTATTATCATACATACTTAGTATTCCTATTCATATGCTTATTATTATTATTATTATTATCATACATACTTAGTATTCCTATTCATATGCTTATTATTATTATTATTATTATTATCATACATACTTAGTATTCCTATTCATATGCTTATTATTATTATTATTATTATTATTATTATTATTATTATTATTATCATACATACTTAGTATTCCTATTCATATGCTTATTATTATTATTATTATCATACATACTTAGCATTCCTATTCATATGCTTATTATTATTATTATTATCATACATACTTAGTATTCCTATTCATATGCTTATTATTATTATTATTATTATTATACATACCTAGTATTCCTATGCTTATTATTATTATTATTATACATACTTAGTATTCCTATTCATATGCTTATTATTAATATTATACATACCTAGTATTCCTATGCTTATTATTATTATTATTATTATTATCATTAATATTATACATACCTAGTATTCCTATTCCTATGCTTATTATCATCATTATTATTATCATTATTATTATTATTATTATTATACATAGCTAATATTCCTATGCTTATTATTATCATTATTATTATACATACCTAGTATTCATATTTCTATGCTTATTATTAATATTATTATTATTATTATCATACATAGTATTTCCATTCCTATGCTTATTATTATCTCTATTATTATTATTATTATTATTATTATTATTATTATTATCATGCATACTTAGTATTCCTATTCCTATGCTTATTATCTCTATTATTATTATTACTTTTATTATTACTTTTATTATTAGTATAATTATTATTATTACTATTATTATTATTATCATTATTATTATGTATTTATTACTATGTATATAGACCTAATAACATATATGTAAATAGCTAAAGTTATAATTATTATACTAACCATAGATATGTAAGTTTTGCACTTGTAACTGTACTAAGCAATGACAAAGTTGAATCTACCTACCTATCTATCTAAATGATTCCTAACAGCTATAACATACACAGCACTTTTTGTTCTGTTTATAATGGTCCCAAATGCATCATTATTAGGATCTCATGGGGCACACCGTGGTGCTTTTGCATTTTAAGCCTGTTGCTTGTTGCAGCTCTAGAAATAAACATGTCTCATATAGAACAGTACAAGGGATGAAACAATAAACACACCCACCCCTGGTCCCTTTGGGGCATGGCCGCTCCACAAGCATGCCCCTCTGGGTCTGAGGCCATACGATGTCCCTGCGCTCCACGCTCTCACAGAAGCGCTTGGGCAGAGGTAAAGATTCCAGCGACGGAGGCGTGGTGGTTCGGGATGGTGCCGCCGGGGGTTTGGGGGGCTTGTTGCCGATCCTGGTTCCTGTCGTGTTTATGGTCGTCGTCAGGCCTCGGTGCTGCGCCGTCGTCGTCGTCATCGTAGCGGTTGTCGTTCGGGATGGCACTGGAACTACGACGGCGCTATCTGAGATAGGCGGTGCTAAAATGAGAGTAAGGTAAATTTAGCTCATGATGACCTCTTTTTTTACCCTTAGGGGTAATATGAGTGCTCCTGCCAGTAAACTGTTTTGATTTCAAATCAGGTTCTGGAAGGAGAACAATATTGAGACTCGCTCATGTCTTTTTTATGACCTGGATATTATTCTAAGTACACTGCAGAAGCGGTAATGATGGAAAAACGACACGTGCCGGCTATTCTCAAGCTTGCTCAATTAGAATACTACATTTGCATCCTATCAGGAAGGCAAAACAAGTCAATAATGATGGGGCCCGGATTGCCAAACTTCAAAGAGAGTTCTCGAGGTTGCTGCCAATTCTCGCCCATGAATCGCTGTTCACGTATCCGAATACTGTTGCTTTTTGCTCTATATAAAGAACGCTTCCTGAAAACTAAGCCTGACTCCACAGGCTGAATAACCTAAATACGGCGCAATAAAAACACGGTCCTGTAAAAATCACAGCACGCTCGAAGGTACAGAAATACATGGGACCGGTATCTGCTGTCTCCAGCTGGAAAACAAAACTCTGATGGAAACGGCTTGGTCTGGCAGCCTGCTGATAATAGCCCCAACGGAGTGTCTGAGAGATTCCAGTCCGGTGTGCGTGCGAGAGAGCTTTCTCTTTGAGGTTGGTCATGACCTACTGTGAATTAGTCTCGACTGGCCGGGTGGAGAGCTCTGGCTCGATCCACGCTCGGCCTGAAAGAAAACCGCTTCAGACACTCTGCTATTGAAACGATTTTAGGACTTATCAGATAGGTTCATACAGATCCCTTAAAAGATGAGTAAAGTAAATTTAAAACAAATTTAGAATTTGATGCCTGTGACATACTGAAAAAGTTTGGACAGAGGCGTGTCTATTTATCACTGTATTCCATCAACTTTTGGAATTATTTTGGAACTAAGGACATTAATCATCCTCGAACATTGCAGTTTTGTAAATTTATGTTTGTCCACTCCTGCTTGCTACAATAATTCATTTGCTCGACAGTCCTCGGTCGCAATTGTCTGATTCTTTTCTTTGTTTTGAGCCACACATTTTCACAATTTGAGACAGATCTGGCCTGCAGGCAGGCCACACTATCACACACATGGTGCCTACAAAACCACAATGTTGCTAAATTATGGCAGCATACACTGATCAGCCATAACATTAAACCACCTCATTGTTCCTACACTCACTGTCCATTTTATCAGCTCTACCTACCATATAAAAGCACTTTATAGTTCTACAATTACCGACTGTAGTCCATCTATTTCTCTACATGCCTTTTTAGCCTGCTTTCATCCTGTTCTTCAATGGTCAGGACCAACCACAGGACCACCAGAGCAGGTATTATTTGGGTGGTGGATCATTCTCAGCACTGCAGTGACACTGACATGGTGGTGGTGTGTCAGTGTGTGTTGTGCTGGTATGAGTGGATCAGACACAGCAGCGCTGATGGAGTTTTTAAACACCTCACTGTCACTGCTGGACTGAGAATAGTCCACCAACCAAATATATATACAGCCAACAGCGCCGCGTAGGCAGCATCCTGTGACCACTGATGAAGGTCTAGAAGATGACCAACTCAAACCGCAGCAATAGATGAGCGATCGTCTCTGACTTTAAATCTACAAGGTGGACCAACTAGGTAGGAGTGTCTAATAGAGTGGACAGTGAGTGGACACTGTTTAAAAACTCCAGCAGCGCTGCTGTGTCTGATCCACTCATACCAGCACAACACACACTAACACACCACCACCATGTCATTGTCACTGCAGTGCTGAGAATGATCCACCACCCAAATAATACCTGCTCTGTGGTGGTCCTGTGGGGGTCCTGACCATTGAAGAACAGCATGAAAAGGGGCTAACAAAGCATAGTATAGTGTAGAAACAAGGAGGTGGTTTTAATGTTTTGGCTGATCAGTTTATATCTAACCTTTGTATTATTTTAATTTAAAATTTTAAATTGTTCAAGTCGTCATCATTTCCATTAAGGGAAGTTTAAACATTAATGTTTGCAAGCATTTGTCAGGAATTTAGCTTGTTTTATTAAAGAAAAGATGATCACAGGTCTAAGTCGCTCATGCCATGGCTATATGATATGTGCAAACATAAACAGAAGCATATTCTCAGAAACAGAATCAGCTAATGCCTTTTCTCTGCAGCATTTTAAATGAGAACCAGCTACTGATCATATTACATCCCTGTCCTGGACTACAGAAGACATAAAAAGAAATATTCATGGTCGATGACATGCAGGATCAATTATGACTATGAGCATGTTGAAATTTTACTCAGGGTTTGGTGCTGTTTAGCTCTGGACAGAGTCCAGGCCTTAATTCGAACCTCAGCGATGCAGTGCTGTGTGCTGTTGGTAGTTCAGCTCATGTCTGTATACAGAATCAGCATCGACGAGCAGATCATCTCACGCATGAAAATTCCAGCTGTGTGCAAATTTCTCAAACCAAACCTACACTCAACTATTCAAGAGTTTTACTGATTCCTATAAAACCTCACTGCAAATATCATTAAATCTTTAAGGAGAAGTCAGAAAAACCACATCTGATGACAGAGACAAACCACATGATTTTTTTCCCCCCAGTTTTCCTGAAATGCATTAAGCACTATTTAAAGGCTTGTCCAGTCCTGTTTTATAGCTGAAGGAAACAGAATACGATGATAATACTTAGATTTGACTCTAATTCTGGTTTATTTGCGGTTAGAATTAGGCACGGGTCTATTGCAGATGGAAAATAGACTCCTCGAAGCGGTCCATACAGCAGGCTTAATACACCTTCATGGGGGCTGGTGAGAGTGGTTTCAGTGATGGTATATGTTTCAGAGCGATACCCTGGATTCATTACAATTTCTCTGTGGGACTGAGTCTAGTGAAGCTCATGCCAAGTTCACACTACACGACTTTCCGAGTTGTTCAGATCGCTGTACAGTTCACACTACACGACTGATCGGCGATAGGGGATTACACGCTACTCGATCTCTCATCGGGAGGAATCACAGGCGAGTCTGTCTGGTCTCCCAGACTACGTTTTGTCACAAAAACACCCGCGAGAAGTGACCAGGGGTTTAATGATACCACGTCCAAAAATGCACGTCGACAATAAGCGAGGGATCCGAGCTGTTCGTGTGCTGATGTGCAGCGTAAAAGCAAGTAGGAAAAATAAATGAATCCGAGTGGATTGGGCAACGTGACCAGCAGGGATTGTCTGTTCTATAGTGAGTTAGAGGTTAATAAATATTTTTTGCAATGCAGCGTGGGTATGATGGTTTGGCGTGGACAATAAGATCACAAATACTCTAAAGCTTGTGTGTGTGTGTGTGTGCTGATGTGTTTTTTTTATGCATTTTCTCCCCTTTTTTCCCCCTTTAGCGCGTCCAATTGCATCATGCTTCCTCTCCTCTGACCGAGGAGATCGAAGCTAACCCACGCCCCCTTTGACACGTGGGCAGCAAGCCGTATGCATTTTATCACCCACACATTGACGAGTGTTGTGCCACCTGCGTTGTGTACGGAGAGACACACCCTAGGAGAACTCTTTCCTCATCTCTGTGCAGGTGCCTCTAATCAGCCAGCAGAGGTCGTAATTGCACCAGTCTGACAGAGAGAGACCCATATCCGGCTTAGTCCCGCCCATCTGAACAACAGGCCAATCGTTGTTTATGTGGCCCCTCAGCCTCAGCCGGCAAGGCAGAGCTGAGATTCGATACGATGTATTCGAGACCCCAGCTCTGGTTGCAGCGTGTGTTTTTTACCGCTGCGCCACCTGAGCAACCGTATGTGTGCTGATGTGTTCTGCTAAAAATCATATTATGCCCCTGTCCCATGTTTTTACACTCCTCCCATGGGTTTCCCCTCACCCCATAACCTGCGTTCTCATTGGCTGTAGTTCGACACCGCACTCGCTGCCTTTCACACTACACGATTTTGAATCGGCGACAGGTCCAGATATTTAACATGCTAGATATTCTTCTTGAGTCGAGCCCCTCTGAGCTGTTGAACAGTTCACACATAGCGATGGAGAGCCGAGTTTCGAGCCCCGAGCTGCCACATCTTGCGGCGACCAGACGGCGAGCGAAAATCAGGCGCAAAATCACCTTGTCTCGATCTGTGATTCGACCGATTGTATTTGAAACACACTTCACTTTTACACAGCAGCAGAGCTGTTTTTTTTGCAGTGCCACTGCTGGTTCAGTTGGTACTGTCACCTAGCAATTGAGGCAACTGTAGAGTAGGCATATCATAATCCTTCAAATGTCTGGCTCAGATATGTGTGTCATGGTTAATTTGATATGCTGTGTGAGCAGCGCATGAATGAATAAGAGCACTTTTATATTCTCTTAGATTTATATATAAAGCATACGGCATGATTTTTACACAGTATATAGATGTGTTTACCATACAGACAAATAGATTTCCTTATTGATTAATATTATTAAGTGGTTCATAATTATTACAAATAATATGAACCATATCTGAATCATATCTGAATCATTATACATGAATTATATAATTGGATCATATTATTAATAATACCAGGGACAGTGGTAGCCTAGTGGGTAAAGATTTGGGCTATCAAAGGTTGAGAGTTTGAATCCCAGCTGTGCCATGCAGCCACTGTTGGACCCTTGAGCGGGGCCCTTAACCCTCTCGGCTCCAGGGGTGCCGTACATTGAGTGACCCGGCACTCTGACCCCAGCGTCCAAATAAGCCGAGATATGCAGAAAAAGAATTTTGTTTTACTGTACACCTGTAGAGGGCGGCACGGTGGCTCGGCGGGTAGCACTGTCGCCTCACAGCAAGAAGGTCCTGGTCCTCCCCGTCTCTGCGTGGGTTTCCTCTGGGAGCTCCGGTTTCCTCCCACAGTCCAAAAACATGCAGTCAGGTTAACTGGAGACACTCAATTGCCTTATAGGTGAATGGGTGTATGTGTGTGTGCCCTGTGATGGACTGGCGCCCTGTCCAGGGTGTTACTGTGTGCCTTGCACCCACTGAAAAGCTGGGATAGGCTCCAGCAACCCCCCCCCCCCAAGAAATTGAGTGAGTGTACATCTGTATATGTATATATGACTTTTAAAGACATTCTATTCTATAAGTAAGTCTACTGCCTGTAGTTGTACAGTCGATCGACAGGTATTTTAAGTGCACAACAGAGGGCGGCACGGTGGCTCGATGGGTAACACTGTCGCCTCACGACAAGTAGATCCTGGGTTTGATTCCCGGGGGTTCTTACAGCAGCAGAATAGCTGAAGAACAAGGAATCGTACTACGGGTCTGCCTTCATACTGCTATAGTCACATCACATTGGGTGTTGGACTTTGGAATCTCCATTCTGTGCTTACAACATTTTACAACAGCTTAACGACAGACGTTGCTTATCACTGTACTCAATCAGCCACACACACACACACACACACACACACACACATATATATTAACAGGGGTTGGACAAAATAACTGAAACACCTGGTTTTAGACCACAATAATTTATTAGTATGGTGTAGGGCCTCCTTTTGCGGCCAATACAGCGTCAATTCGTCTTGGAAATGACATATACAAGTCCTGCACAGTGGTCAGAGGGATTTTAAGCTATTCTTCTTGCAGGATAGTGGCCAGGTCACTACGTGATGCTGGTGGAGGAAAACGTTTCCTGACTCGCTTCTCCAAAACACCCCAAAGTGGCTCAATAATATTTAGATCTGGTGACTGTGCAGGCCATGGGAGATGTTCAACTTCACTTTCATGTTCATCAAACCAATCTTTCACCAGTCTTGCTGTGTGTATTGGTGCATTGTCATCCTGATACACGGCACCGCCATTGGATGCACATGGTCCTCCAGAATGGTTCGGTAGTCCTTGGCAGTGACGCGCCCATCTAGCACAAGTATTGGGCCAAGGGAATGCCATGATATGGCAGCCCAAACCATCACTGATCCACCCCCATGCTTCACTCTGGGCATGCAACAGTCTGGGTGGTATGCTTCTTTGGGGCTTCTCCACACCGTAACTCTCCCGGATGTGGGGAAAACAGTAAAGGTGGACTCATCAGAGAACAATACATGTTTCACATTGTCCACAGCCCAAGATTTGTGCTCCTTGCAACATTGAAACCGACGTTTGGCATTGGCACGAGTGACCAAAGGTTTGGCTATAGCAGCCCGGCCGTGTATATTGACCCTGTGGAGCTCCCGACGGACAGTTCTGGTGGAAACAGGAGAGTTGAGGTGCACATTTAATTCTGCCGTGATTTGGGCAGCCGTGGTTTTATGTTTTTTGGATACAATCCGGGTTAGCACCCGAACATCCCTTTCAGACAGCTTCCTCTTGCGTCCACAGTTAATCCTGTTGGATGTGGTTTGTCCTTCTTGGTGGTATGCTGACATTACCCTGGATACCGTGGCTCTTGATACATCACAAAGACTTGCTGTCTTGGTCACAGATGCGCCAGCAAGACGTGCACCAACAATTTGTCCTCTTTTGAACTCTGGTATGTCACCCATAATGTTGTGTGCATTGCAATATTTTGAGCAAAACTGTGCTCTTACCCTGCTAATTGAACCTTCACACTCTGCTCTTACTGGTGCAATGTGCAATTAATGAAGATTGGCCACCAGACTGGTCCAATTTAGCCATGAAACCTCCCACACTAAAATGACAGGTGTTTCAGTTATTTTGTCCAACCCCTGTATATATAATGCACAAGCAGCAAAGTACTAATATAGTGGTAGCCTAGTGGGTAGAGATTTGGGATATCAATCTAAGGGTTGAGAGTTCGAATCTTAGTTCTGCCGTTGTTGGGCCATTGAGCAACGCCCTTAACCCTCTTGGCTCCAGGGGCGCCATACTATGGCTGACCCTGGGCTCGTTTTCGTTGTACTGTACACACGTATATGTATATATGACAAATAAAGGCATTCTATTCTATATAAACCATAATATCAAATTTTTCCATAACAACCCCAAACCCTGGACTGGTGCTTTACCAATTCTACCTGTTGCGTCACTATGCCATAACAGGTATATGTGATGCTGCTTGCAACTCTTTCCTACTACAGTATGATGAGACTACGCTACACTGCATAGCATCTGTTGTTCTGACCCTAAAAACACAGCGTTATTTTAAGACTGCATTAGCGCATGTGAATTTTGATACTGTTCCAAACTAGCATTGAAATGCTGTATATCAACGGCGGCGCTTGTTCAGTCGGCCACTATTCACACAGCACCTAGACGTTCTCTGATATTAATTCACCCTCTGCTACAACAAAGACCATTTTTCTTAAGCTCAATAGACCAGCAACCCTGAAATTAATATGTCTGTCGAACAGCAAGCCCGAAGGGAACCTTCAATTAGCTGTCAGGAAAGAAGACGTAAAGAAATATTGCATGGAAGGGCTATAACGGCGTATTCATAAGTGGCCGGGATGATAGACACACACCCGGTACCTCTTAATCCCCCTAAACTTCTTATAATAACTGGAAAATGGGCACATTATATAGAAGGGTTTGATTCATCGGGTACATACAGGCAATAATCTAGGACTTGAGAAAAGGAATTGTTGTCATGTGTTGTCAGCACAGAATGAGAGACGGTTGGGACTGTGTGCCAGAGCTCTCACTGTCCGTGCATCTCTCATACATGCGAACACACACACACTCACACGTTTGGTGAAAAATGAAAAATGACAGCCAGTGTGTATTCTATATTATGCTTAATGGCACACTCAGCTGTGCGCAGCTCGCTCTTTCACATGAGTAATGTGCGGCCTGTTAGCAGACGGAACCTGGGCGCGGTGATATCGATGCCTGGGCTCATTTCTGAAGGAGAAGTGGCACGGGCTACTTCAGTGCACGCTGCTGAGTAGATCATCGAGCGCCGGTCTGAAGCCCAGGACGTCTGCTCTGATTAGTGCCTCTTGTGCGCTACTATGAGCCGAGGTGTTAAACGCTGATGTTCATCAGGAGTGAAACATTGCTCCCAGGTGGTAATCAGCCACCAGTAAAGAGTACAACAGGAAACGGGGAGTAAAAAAAACACAGCTCAAACAATTACAGGCTGTTTGGTGTTGGTGTGTGTGTGTGGGGGGCGTGGGGTATAAAAATGTGTTCACCATCTAAAATGGTACTTTAAAAATCACAGCAGTATGTGTGTAAATGTTCAACGTTAATTACAGGTGTGATTTGTACTTTGTAATCGTGCTTTCGGAAATGTGTAAGTGGACAGTGGTAGCCTAGTGGGTAGAGCTTTGGGCTATCGAATGAAAGACTGAGAGTAGGGCTGTCGCGCTAACCGCAATTTTGAAATATCGCGGTATAGACCAGCCAACCGCAGGGCATGCTGGACAACCGCAACACCGCGATATTCACGTTTTTTCTTTCTTTCTTCTCCTTTTTTTTATTGTTGCAGGTCCATCTTGTTTTATACGCTTACATTCGTGCGTAATAAATGTTAAATAAATTCATAATGAAAATGAGCTAAGAGCGAGATTTTCCCGCAACCTGTTCTCATGCGTTGCTGCTGAGTGTCAGGCTTTGTGTTTTAAAATGTAAACAATCGCAACAGGAATTATGGGCAAGTTTATTAATGATTAAATTGAGTTCACACTCAATAAATACTTGTAATTTAGACTATATTCAAACAGCCTCGGCGTACTAAAACACTTAATGACGGTTAATATGGCATTGCAGCCTGCAGATTCTCTCTTGCTGGCTTGCTGGAATGATTTAAATGCATTTTTTCGTTGAATAAAAATGTATTGAAACGAATAATAACTTGAAATGTAGTATATATTATGTTAATTATACCTACTAAATAGATGGTTAATAGTGGCGCGATAACCAGGCTAGACTTTCTCTGATCTCTAAAGTCGCATGCAGGTTCAGTACATCTACAGTGTATTAATGCAACGAGCACCATCAGAGAGAGTTTTAGTACCGAGGGGAACATCACTACCCCACTCAGATCCTCTCTAAAACACATCAGGTGAACATGTTGGTTCGTCTAGCGCGCATGATAACGCAGGTTTAAACTCTTACAGACTTTATTCTTTATTCTATTTTTTTACCATATTTTGATTAGATGTGCATTTAAAATATTTAGCCTAAACACTTTTTTTTTGTTTCACACTGTATATCTAACCTAGGCTAGAAGCTAATTTAAACCTTTTTTTAATAGAGAAAAGACACGCATCCCTGCTCTGTTCTGTATTTAACAATAGCCTAAACACGCATTTCATTGGTCTTAAAGCCGTCTCATCTTTGTCATTATAAAGCAATAATATACCGAATCATAGCCTAACAATAAAGCTTGTTTATATAGCTCTAAAATCCAGATCAATTAAGTAATTTTCAAAAAAAAAAAAAAAAATGGCGATATAACCGCATACCGCGATATTGAGACAGGCTGAATACCGCAAGGGGAAATTCTGTCACCGCGACAGCCCTAACTGAGAGGTCTAATCCCAGCTCTTCCATGCAGCCACTGGTACCCCTTTTCCACCGACGCGGCACGGAGCCCGTTCCGGTTCCCGAACTTGACTTTGAACCGAGTTCCGCGTGTTTCCACCGGAAAAAAGAGGTTCCAGACAGCGAACTAGCGGGCCAATCTGGCGCCACAGAATACTTGGTTTTTCAGCCCGAACCGTGACGTCACCTGTGGGCGTATCATGTTGTACAGCATAGCGACAGCAACAATGGCGTCCGCTGGGCTCTCGTATGGAGCTTAATGCTGCATTTTTATCTTTTAAAGTTCTCCTGATTACATTTTGAGCCAGTTTGCCGCTTATATTTTCAAAGCGCCTTTAAAAAGGTGAACTGTGTGATATTACGTGATAAAAGTGACCCGGACAGAACGGAAAATGCATGTTATAAAACGGATAGTTCCGGTCCTAAAATCTGATTGGCTGAGCTGCGTTCGAAGCCGTTGTAAAATCCCCGATAAACGCACACCTAGGACCACCTCACATCATTCCATATTAATACGCCACTGAAAAGAAAAAGTCAATGTTATTTTCGCCCTCATGTTGCCTAGCAACACTGTTAATCGAACTACCTGTCGTCGCGGAAGAATGCTTTATTGTAAGTTTATACACAATAAATACATTTATGAATTAAACATTGTTGTATTTATTATATTTTATGTTGACCGCCGTTTTATAAAAGCAATAAGCCACTCGAGACCGTGCATTACTGTTATGATTTTAGCACGGGGAAAGAAGTTTTAGGCACTCCGCTTCGCGTCGTGCCAAAAACGTCATCCCCGTGCTAAAATCACAGTAACGCACGGCCTCTTGTGGCTTATTGCTTTATTAAGCATTCTAACGTTCATGCTTTGGTTCTAACAGGTTTCAGCAGATTTGTGTTCTTTGACTGTTGTTTACTAAAACTTGAGAAACGAAATGTTCACTATGGAAGCACTTCTGTAAGTCGCTCTGGATAAGAGCGTCTGCCAAATGCAGAAAATGTAAATGTAAACGTGAAAAGTAAAGCGTGAAGCTTTTTCAACAGTTAAACACAGATACATGTGGTATTTTAGAGTAAATTTGATGGTTATTTCACACAGATGGATGTTCGTGTTGCGGAAATTTAATGATGTTTTATCGCTCGAGCCGAGCGCTGAGTAAACCGGCTATTTGTGCCGAGGGTCGCGGTGAAAGCGAAGCGCAAAACGCTTCTCACGTTAATGAATTAAAGAAAACACGTCACGTCTTCTTATCACCGATTGTTAGACCGATGCTTTTTGCATAAAAACAAACATCTGTAACAGCAGCACAAATGCTCGCACATAATCTACACACTCCGCCATGATGATACTGCTACTTGGTTCTCAAAAACTGGTGGAAACGCAAGTCGGTTCTCTACAAAACACCAAGGTTCAGAGAAACCTGAACAGAACCGGTTCAAGAACCATGGTTTTTTTGGTGGAAAAGGGGTATGATAGGTCTTTGAGCAAGGCCCTTTACCCTCCCGACTCCTAATAAAGGCATTCTAATTTAAGACATCTCTATAGTTTAATTTCAGATCTCTGTAGTTTTACCTAAAAGGGTAACACTGACACTTACACTTCAGAAGGGTGCCTGGGTGAAGCAGTGATCTAACACGCTAACACACCACTCTAAAGTGTTCAAAGTCATGAGTTTGATCCTCAGAAAAGCCTGGCTGGGTGTCTGCACAAACACAATTTGACTTGTTTAACCAAGGCAAGGTGGGATGGCGTTTGTTCCAGCTGTCACTGCTGTATGCAATTTCTGGGACTGGCCTGGTCATTTGTGCATTGTGTGGGGTCGGGGTTGTCACATGAAGCTTAGCAGACCTTTCCGTATGAAAAACGCCTCTGTGTGGGAACTCGACGCTGGCGGGTGATAAGAAGTGGCCAGAGGGAGCTCGTGGTGATCCGGCTCTGCTCGGTCTGATCGGGGGTCGTGCAAGTGGCAGCGGATTTACGATGGGGAACTGGAGATGACTAGATTGGGAGATACAGGGTAAAAAATCCAGAAGAAAATCTAGTTGAAGTAGTTCAGGATGACATTCGGTTGTATTTGAAGAATGAGCAGTCTCTCTTCACAGCAAGAAGGTCCTGGGTTCGATCCCCAGGTGGTCAGCTCCGGTTTCCTCCCACAGTCCAAAAACATGCAGTCAGGTTAATTGGAGACACTGAATTGCCCTATAGGTGAATGGGTGTGTGTATGTTTGTCTGCCCTGTGATGGACTGGCGCCCCGTCCAGGGTGTTACTGTGTGCCTTGCGCCCATTGAAAAGCTGGGATAAGTCCCAGCACAGCGACCCTGATTGGATAAGCGGTTAATAAGCGGTTCTTACATATGTTTAATACCTTGTCAGTTTGTTTTATTGTATAGTATTAGGTTTAAATTTGGTTTATTCATGTGCGTATAGTGTTTGATCACTGCTGAAATATTTCTTCTTCATATTGTATGACTATATTTAGTCACGGGAACTGAATTGTGTTGTAACTTTAAACCATGTGTCAAACTCAAATCCGGCTTGCCACGTCATTTTATGTGGCCCGCGAGAGCTTGAAAGACGTACGATTGTCTTAAAATACACTGTAAAATCGTACATAGACTGCATCTCCCACAATGCATGTCGATTTTGTGACCTACAAACTGACCGCATCCGCCACTAGATGGCAGTGTTTCCACATCAGCGTTTAACTGAAACTGTTGGTTTGGTTTTCCAACAAGTGATGTTGAGAAATATCTACAAATAATCCCAAAATGTACAAGAAGAGAACATTGAAGCAGAAGGAGGAAATTTAATGAAAGATGGGAATACAAGTGAATACAAGTTTGTGCTTCAAGAAGAAAAAACGGTACGTCTCGTGTTATGAGGCCGTGTCTGTGGTAAAGAAGTACAATATGAATGTAGATATACATTATAAATAAACAATATAAATTTGGCATTTTGACACCAAACACACAATTTAGCCTCCAAGAAAAACAACAAATTGTCCAAGACTTAAAAGGCAGACTGCAATCACAGCAGGATACGTTACTATCGATCCTTTAAGGGCCACCATAATGCAGATGTGGCCCTCTGTGAAAATGAGTTTGACACCCCTGCTTTAAATAAATAAACTCCTTTTGACCAATCAGAATTGAGAACTCAGCAGCACCATGGTATAATGAACTTTACTAGCTAATCGTGGTGACTAAGTGAAATTGCGTCACGGATTGTAAGACGAGCCTTATATGCAATTTGCTGTGAAATTCAAAATGTACGATTTGTGTTAAGCAATTTAACGTTTTTTATTTGCGTATCATTGGTTAATTTGCGCTATGAGGTGGTCCTTGCAATCCTACGGCAGTTCAGTTAGTCAAAATGTCCAAGATGTCGAAGTGTAAAGCAGCTAAAACACAACTCAAGTAACTGAGTTTGGAAAACCCCCAACCAATTCTGTGGATGTTGGGGGGGAGGGGGGATGTTAAAACACTGAACGTTCTAGTTTTACATTCAACTGTTAAAGTAGGCTGTGCTGTTCTATTTAAGCAATAGAACACGAGAGGGAGTGTGTTATCGCGAATAACATCACGGCTGTGATCCGGTCGCAGGCACGAGCCGAAGGCGAGCCGTAGATAACACACGACCTCAAGTGTTCTATTGCTTTTATACAACAGTTTTTACAAAAGAAAGAAAATAAATCAAAGAAGCCCTGAATTTCATAATAAATATGCTTCAATATTAACAATACCTTCCGCCAAAAAGTAGTTCCATAATATAAAGTTTAACACTACAAACAAAGCAGACATCCGAAGTTGCAAAAACTCATTTCAGGGAGGTAAGAAGAACAAGAAGAAGAAGGCAAGAACCTCCGAAGGGAAAAAAAGAAATAAAAAACCTCTTGCACACACCAAAGGATTATGGGTGATAACAGAACTTTTAGGAGCTGCTAACTGGGCTATTAAGCTAACTGTTCGCGTTACAAACACATTAATGTTCCCTACATAGTGCCCTAAATTGTGTATCAGATCTCTGATTTATGTTCCCTACACAGTGCACTAGATTGTATATCAGATAACTGATTTAAAACGTGATCGGGAATAAGGTCTGTGTTGCCTGCATGCGCGTTTGTGTGCATGAAGTTTGTCGTTACTGGCAACGCGTCAGCGGAGTAATACAGTCGTGGTGTGAAAAGGCCGTGCTGTTATCACGAATATCAGCACGGTTAGAACGCTTCTCAACCAATCAGATTGTAAGGTCGGAACTAACTGTTGTATAACATTCAATTTATGAGATTAGATTAAATATCTGACACAAAACAGCACAGAGATATGTCCCACCACCCAAATCCCTATACCCCATACCTACTCTGTGGTGGTCCTGACCATTGAAGAACAGCATAAAATGGGGCTAACAAAGCATGCAGAGAAACAGATGGGCTACAGTCAGTAATTGTAGAACTACAAAGGGAGGGGGGGGGGGGGTGCTGGGTATACAGTGAGTTCCAAACAGTACAATGAAGAATCAGTACACTGTGGCTTATAAATGAAAACAGAATTTTGGCTACACTGCTCCAGCCCTACTCCAGGCAACCAAAACATGGAACCAAACGAGCATATTAGATGACTCATGTGGCCATTAAAAAGCGCCCTGTCCCCACTTTAACCCGCCGACTAGTATATCTCAGTATATCTATGTGCTGTGTGTAGATACGTTAACAGTTCTATCATGGTTGTTTTCAGAAATTGCAGGAAAAGGCCTAACATTATTAATGGCAGGCCAGCTGACTAAGCCGTGTGTGTGTGTGATTTCACTGTCTGGGTCCTGTGCGGGTCTTGCATGCCAAACAGCAGCAGAGCCAAGTGAACGTGCGGAGCGGGCTCCACTCGCTCACCCACTCGCTCACCCACTCGCTCACCCACTCGCTCGCTTTCTCACTCGCTCCTTCTTTCGAGTAAACGTCAGCAGATTTTGTTCCGAACCTTCAGGCTATGTCTCATTCATGCTGCACAAGTAGAGGAAATATTTCAGACCTTCAGGAAATCGGATCTGGACGTATCAACTCGTTTTGATCAGCAGTGCTGTACGGGTACTCAGAATGCAGCCGGACCAATTATGTATATGACGTTTAATTTGATGTGTAATTTCATTTCATTTGCATGGATTACCGCTGCTTTGTGCTGGTCAGGGTCATGGCGGGTGCGATTTCACACACCCCAAGCGAAACACAGATTCATTGCAGGGCCTTGGCCAAGCTTTATACACTGATCAGCCATAACATTAAAACCATCTCCTTGTTTCTACACTCACTGTCCATTTTATCAGCTCCACTTAACATGTACTGACTGTAGTCCATCTGTTTCTCTACACACCTTTTAAGCCCCATTTTACCCTGTTCTTTGGTGGTGTGTTAGTGTGTGTTGTGCTGGTATGAGTGGATCAGACACAGCAGCGCTGCTGGAGTTTTGAAATACCTTGTCCACTCTATTAGACACTCCTACCTAGTTGGTCCACCTTGTAGATGTAAAGTCAGAGACGATCGCTCATCTATTGCTGCTGTTTGAGTTGGTCATCTTCTAGACCTTTATCAGTGGTCACAGGACGCTGCCCACGGGGCGCTGTTGAAAGGACATATTTGGTTGGTGGACTATTCTCAGTCCAGCAGGGACAGTGCGGTGTTTAAAACTCCATCAGTGTCTTATAAGTGTCTTATCCACTTATACCAGCACATGACACACTAACACACCACCACCATGTCAGTGTCACCCCACATACCCTATACCTACTCTGTGGTGGTCCTGTGGGGGTTCAGGACAATTGAAGAACAGCATGAAAGGGGGTTAACAAAGCATGCAGAGAAACAGATGGACTACAGTCAGTAATTGTAGAACTACGGGGGGGGGGCAGACACACATACACACATACACACACCCATTCCCCTATAGAGCAATTCAGTGTCTCCAGTTAACCTGACTGCATGTTTTTGGGACTGTGTGAGGAAACCGGAGCTCCCGAAAGAAACCCACACAGACACTGGGAGAACATGCAAACTTCGCACAGAAAGGACCCCGCCTGGGGATCGAACCCTGGACCTTCTTGCCGTGAGGCGACAGTGCCACCCCCCCCCCCCCCATCCCCGGTGAAACAATAGAATAAATAAATACATTGCAAAAACAGGGTCTAAGCTGGAGAAACACTCGTTGTTAGTAACAAATGGCTCTACAGAATAGCTTAGATTAAATCCAGATGGTTTCTGGCTTTACTGGTTGGCATATGAATAGGAGCAATGCAATGCTTAGTGCTCAATATGGCTGTTGTATTACGGAACATTACAAGCTTTATTAAATGTTTATAACAGCCAAAAGCTGAAAGGCGGATTCAATAAACTTCATAAGAAGTGTTAGGCATTTAATTAAAATAAATTGCAGAATATTATAACATTAAAAAATGTTCTATATAGTGCATTCAAATGGGATGTTACAGGTTATGTAGTGCACATATAGAATTACATAAGATAATTAGATTATTAGGACAAAATCTTGAGTTCAGGTGCTTCAATCAAAGCCATTGCTAACAGGTATACTGTTAAAATACCTGGTCATGTATGTTTTTTGGGGGGTGGCTCTGTTGGTAGCACGGTGGCCTCACAGCAAGAAGGTCCTGGATTCGATTCTGGAGTTTGCATGTTCTCCGCGTGTCTGCGTGGGTTTCCTCACACAGTCCAAAGACATGCAAGTGATTGATCTTGTGTAACCAGTGACTTGTCATGAACGTAACCAGTGTGTAAAAATAACGTTAAAATCCTAATAAATAAACATGTAGCCGGACCACCCACTGATGGGTGTTACGATCTATGATTTTTGTTTACTTTGAATGTTGAATTAAACATGTTCTCTTTTGTAAAAACCAGGCATGACTGAATAAATACAATGGGGTGCATTTGTTTATGCAAAGCTGAGATTTGCCAGGCCACTAAATGCATGCAGATCCAGCGAAACTCACTGTGGATAGGATGTGGAAACAAATCTACGATTACACGTGTAGGGACATACGTGTGCAGCTGTTCATATTTAGCTCATAAATGAACTAAATAGCACTCTGAATTAATTGAATGTCATATAGAAAATAAGCAGAGCGGATGGAGTGTGCAATAGAAACTAGTGAACTTTATTGTAAACCTGACTGTAAACTGTGATTCTAATCATGCACTGCATAAACGTATCCAGCTGTGAAATTGCGACTCAGCTGCTGCATATCAAACAGTCAAGGATGCTTTATCAATCTGAAGGTTTGTTCATACATTCAGAGGTCATTTTAGCTCAAGAGGCAACACAGCCAACAACAGTCGATGATGTTAAGTAGACCACAAACATACGACACGTGACACAGTGTAGTCAATGATCTCGTTCCTCAGCCTTTGTCCCGTTTTTCGCTTACGGGGTCGGCATTTCCGGCTTCTTCCCGTTAGGGGTCGCCGACGGGATCTGGCAAAGTTTTTACGCCGGATGCCCATCCTGACGCGACCCTCCCTATTTATCCGGGCTTGGGACCGGGGCTACAATGCACTGGTCTGTGCATCCCAGCGGCTAGGTAACTATGGGACAATTCAGTGTCTCCCGAGCTCCCGGAGGAACCCAGGACCTTCTCGCTGTGAGGCGACAGTGCTACCCACTTAGCCACCGTGCCGCCCCACAGTGTAGTCACTAATCTTTCAGCAAAAAAGAGCAAAGCACCGCTCTGTCGTTTAGCTGTATCGTTTATAAACCATATACAACCATAAATGAAATAGCTTTAAAAATCCGTCCTGTACATGCCTGATTATATGGACGAAAGGAGCAGCATGCAACGGAATACCTTAAGCAAAAAGACTTCAATAGAAATTGGCTATCATCTCAATTAGCTGATTATCAAGGTCTATGAGTTAATTGCAGCGGCAGCAATAAATAAAAACACATTAGCAGACCTATAAAAATCATGGAAGGCTGGAGTTAAGTACACCAAGAACCACTTATAATACTCAAATGCACCATAAAACAGGCAATTTCTTAGTTCATCAGCACTGATTGTAGAAGTAATAAATTGCTTTATTTTCACGGTAGAAAGGAACGAGTTAGCCTTCATTAGAAAGGCTGATGTAAATAAAATTCATCGCTCGTCAGAACTGCTAGGTCAATTTATTTTTTCATTTTCATTAACTGCTTCATAGTGGTCTGGGTTGCAGCGGGCGCCGGGCAGAAATACCCTGGGCAGGTCGGCAAGCCATCGCAGGGGCGCTATCCTCTCTATAAGACGCAGACAATCATGTAGACGCCTGGTCGGCTGATGGCTAGCCCACCATCGAACTTCAGCAGCGGTGAGCTAACGATCAAGAGTCAATTCAAGTGGGATAATCAGCTAGCACAGCCTTTCTCAACCGGGGTGCCGTCTGGCTTCGTCAGGGGTGCCGTCAAAAAGATTCTGACGTTACTGATATTGAAAATGAAATACATTTAAAATACCACAAAGTCACCTTATCATGAAAATGTAGACCATTAGCCGCCTCAAACATCAAAACTTGTCTCACACGCCCCTTTCCCCATGCTACAACGTCAACGCGCAATACGAATGTCCTTATTTGTCATGCCAATAAAGCTTCTTTTGAGTTTAAGTTTGAGAGCCGTAATTGAGCTACAGAGAGAACATGCAGACAATGAGCAGTGCTAGTGGAATAATGACAAATAATTGAGAAATAAACTATAAACTTGTTTAATGATGTTAAATCTGATTGGTTCATGATGTGTACGTTTTAAAGCAGAAACAAACACAAGCAATCTCTGCACAAAAGAGGATCTTTCTGAAACTTAATGCAATGCAACCACAGTACGTCTCTCCCTGTAGTGTTTTTGTGTGTTAGCAGTCCGAGTAATGAAGTGTACGTTTTTTAATACATTTTAGACTGGGGTGACTTGAAATTTTGAATACTTTTAAAAGGGTGCCGTGACTGGAGCTAGCACACCAGCGCGGAGATTCTGAGTTCCGGAGTTCGAATCGGCTAGGCTTTCCCTATCAGGCGCAATTGGCCTCCAGTCTGCTGGGTGAAAAAGAGATGGATTAAGGAATGGGGTTATCAGCGCTGTGTAAGGACTTGGGCGTGGCTCTCAACCTCACACGCAAATCCACTGAATTATGAATGAATAAGAAGGGTTAGGTGGACTGCGCACACGTCGGATGGAGTGTGTGTCGGGCAAATGTACACCCTATCGGACGCTGTCGCTAAATAATGCATAACATTATGACCACTGACTGAGGTGAAGTGAATAACACTGATTATCTCTTCATCACGGCACCTTAGTGGGTTAGCGGGTGGGCTATATTAGGCAGCAAGTGCACATTTTATCCTCAAATTGAATGTGTTAGGAGCAGGAAAAATGTACAAGCGTAAGGATTTGAGCGAGTTTGATAAGGGCCAAATTGTGATGGCTAGACGACTGGGTCAGAGCATCTCCGAAACTGCAGCTCTTGTGGGGTGTTCCCGGTCTGCAGTGGTCAGTATCTATCAAAAGTGGTCCAAGGATCATCGATGCACGTGGGGAGCGAAGGCTGGTCCGTGTGGTCCGATCCGACAGACGAGCTACTGCAGGGGGCCAATGCCATATTAGGAAGGTGGTCATAATGTTGTGCCTGATTGATATATTCCTTTACTCGAACCCACAATGCCACAGATAGAAGTCGGAAGGACATCAACAGTATTTGTCTTCTCGGATGTGTTAGAAAAGAGGATCTATTTATGGCTGGTCATGCTGAGATTCACTATCAGTGGCTGAAGAGCCCGCTGCCCACAGTGCGTGCCGTACACTGCAATCCTAAAATTACTCTCTATCGGTCTTTTTCAAGTGGAAAGAGAAATATCAGTGGCTATCAACCTTTTTTTTTTTTTTTTGGCAAAAAGCTAGTTTCATCTATAGAAATAATAGGTACATTGCATAGAGGTGAAGAATTCTATACACTTAGCTGTCCAGTCTACTGTTTCAGAACGACTGAACTGTTCAGCTGCAACCACTTCAGTGTATTATTTTCTACCAGCCTTTTTTTTTTTTTTCTATCTGTCCACAATGTGCAGGCGTGGTCCCACCCCGATGTTCTCCGACACTGTAAAGGAGTGCGAAGAAGCACTGGATTCTCCTCATTTACACCGATCAGTATGAATTCATGGACCCTGTTAAACAAAAGTGCCACATTTTACGACAGTCATTAAATAACACGTATAAACTGAATGATAGAATAAATGGAAGCTACAATACACAGTACAGCTTAACTTAAACCTTTGATGCACAACCTGGGTCAAAAGTGACCCGACTGAGTTTTTATTTTCTATATCTTCTATATCTTTATATAAATTAATTTCGTCAATCAAGCTTTCATGAATTCCTCAATTAACTTGTTTTTGATCATCACAAATCCTTATTTCAGTTTTATATTTTTTGTTTTTTTTAATAAAAATCATTTTTGTATCACTACCCTTCTAATGCACAACATGGGTCAAAAATGACCCTTATGTATTTACTATGGAATTTGACAGGAACTACTGACATTTGTAAGTGTTTGTAGTCAGAAACATATTTACTGATCTTTTGAAAGACAACCAAAGATTAGGCCCTTGAATCTTGAATATGTCCAATACTATTAGCTTGCTAGCTGTTTACATATTCTAGTGTGGAACATTAAATGGTGAAATGGTTTCAAAACATATACCAAAAAGATATTCAATAATACATGCAATAGAAGAGGTTTGCTTAGCTTGTGCATCAAAGGATTAATTAATAGTTGAATGAAAACCTAGAATGTTCAGCGACGCTGTGGGCTCCGTTTCAAATACGAAAATACTCGTCTGTTTTTTGACACACGCCCCTCTGCGCCCACGGAATTGGTTAGGAGTTTTACAAACTCATTTACCCGAGTCGTGTTTTTGGCTGGACATTTTGACTAAGCGATTGCTAACTGAATTGCTGTAGGATTGCTAGGACCGTCTAATAGTGCGAATTAACCCAGTGAACGTGAGGCACTGAAATGCTATGTGAATGAAAAGCGGTAAATCGCTTAACACAGAAAGGACCCAACCAGCCCCGCCTGGGGATCCAACCTTCTTGCTGTGAGGCGACAGTGATATCCACCGTGCCGCCCTGAAACGGCTCATTTATTGATCTGTGAAGCATTTTCACGGCTGTGAATACGGTAGAGCCTTCGTTATTAGACCATACTATACAATATTTGAACACTTGGTAGTTGGGTATGCTAGTGTTGTACCTTGGCAATAATTTAAAGACAATGTCTGCATGTCCTGCCAACAGTTGAATTTTGGGAGATCCACTTTCTGTCGAAAGTACTTGTACCTCCTTTAAATAGATTCTAAACAGTGATTGTGTTCGCTTGGAGTCCAAAAGTTCTGGAGAAATAATTTGACATAACAAGATGTGTTTTAGGGCGGCACGGTGGCTCGGTGGGTAGCACTGTCGCCTCACAGCAAAACGGTCCTGGGTTCGATCCCCAGACGGGGCGGTCCGGGTCCTTTCTGTGTGAAGTTTGCACGTTCTCCCCGTGTCTGCGTGGGTTTCTTCCGGGAGCTCCGTTCTCCTCCAACAGTCCAAAAACATGCAGTCAGGTAAACTGGAGACACTGAATTGACCTATAGGTGAATGGGTGTGTGTATGTGTGAGTGTGTGTGTCTGCCCTGCGATGGACTGGCGCCCCGACCAGGGTGTTACTGTGTGCCTTGTGCCCATTGAAAAGCTGGGATAGGCTTCAGCGACCCCCTGTGACGCTAATTGGATAAGCGGGTTCGATTCCAATGTGGGGTGGAGTTTGAATGTTCTCCCCGTGTCTGTGTGGGTTTCCTCCGGGAGCTCCGGTTTCCTCCCACAGTCCAAAAAATATCGTATAGTATGGTCTGATAACTAAAGATCTACCTAATTCATGGACATGAAAAGCGCTGTTAAATGAGCCGTTTCAGGGCGGCACGGTGGCTCGGTCGGTAGCACTGTCACCTCATAGCAAGAAGGTCCTGGGTTCGATCCCCAAGAGGGGCGGTCCGGGTCCTATCTGTGTGGAGTTTGCATGTTAGCCAGGTTAACTGGAGACACTGAATTGCCCTATAGGTAAATAAGCGTGTGTATGTGTGTCTGCCCTGCGATGGACTGACGCCCCGTCCAAGGTGTTACTGTGTGCCTTGCGCCCGTTGAAAAGCTGGGATAGGCTCCAACACCCCTCCAAGTGAGTGAGTTATGTGGTTAGATTTATATTCATTTGTATTTGTCCGTTGCTCTGGTGCAGCACAGCTTTTTTCCTGCATTTATAAAATTCGACTGCTCCCTGTATGCTTTGCTTTTATCTCATCTGTCTTAATCTGTTAGCGATTTATAAAATCCCTGACACCTAACACAAGGATGAGCATAAAGCTGATAATGCACACAGCTGTTAGCAAGCAAGTGCTGTACATGACGTGACCCGTAGCTTGCACGTCTTTCTTTTTTTCTTCTACAAACACCATACAGGCAGTTACATTTTGGCCTCATCCTTCAGTCGTTCAATCATGTGCTTATGAGTGAAGATAAGGAATATGGCATGTGAGTATTCCTGCTTTCCTTTATGATTCAAATCCAACCTAATATGCTCTGTGCGTATTGCTTACTGCTCATTGTCCGTGGGGAACGAAGCCCAGCTGCGACTGTGGTTTAGTTACTCTGACTGCTCAACAAATTACGTTCCTCAGATACGGAGGCTGTAGGATGAATTTTAAAAAATGTGTTAGACCCACTTATCTGTGTGATGCTGCCTGACCTCTTTCCTTCAGCGAGGTTTATCTGGAGTACAAGTAAAACCTATGATAGTGGAATCGGGGTTATGGTTAAAACTCTTACTAGTACTCTGGGTTTTAAAGTCTATCGTTCGTTCATTTGCACTAACCGCTGTTCATTTGTTCGTTTACGTCCTGGTCAGGGTTGGGGCTGGACCGCCGGCCGAATCGGTGCCATTTCCGCCCCCGGGACATTATATTACATTTATCTAATTATTGCAAATTTAGGACATATCATTAATTAATTAATTTATTTATTAGGATTTTAACGTCATGTTTTACACTTTGGTTGCATTCATCATTCATGACAGAAACGGTAGATACTCGTTACACAAGGTTCATAAGTTAATTCATTAATTTTCTTATCCGCTTATCCAATTAGGGTCGCTGGGGGGGGGGGATGCCAGTCCTTCGCAGGGCAGACACACACACCCATTCACTTATAGGGCAATTCAGTGTCTCCAATTAACCTGACTGCATGTTTTTTGGACTGTGGGAGAAAACCCTCACAGACACGGGGAGAACATGCAAACTCTGCACAGAAAGGACCCGGACCGCCCGAGGCGACAGTGCTACCCACTAAGCCACCACCGTGCCACCGGTTCACAAGTTGATGGACAATTTTGTATCTCCAATTCACCTCACTTGCATGTTTTTGGGCTGTGGGAGGAAACCCACGTAGACACGGGGAGAACATGCAAACTCTGCACAGAAAGGACCAGGACCGCCACGCCTGGGGATCGAACCCAGGACCTTCCTGCTGTGAGGCGACAGTGCTACCCACCGAGCCACCGTGCCGCCAGTTCACAAGTTGATGGACGATGTTGTATCCCCACTTTATCTCACTTATTTTATTATATTTTATTATTTGCTGTTGTTGTTTTTCCTTGCACCGAGGGGGGGGGGGGGGTTGTATTTAAATTTCGTTGTGTAAGTGTACAAGTACAATGTGCAATGACAATAAAGGATTCGTATTCGTATTCACTTGCATGTTTTTGGGCTGTGGGAGGAAACCCACACAGACATGAGGAGAACATGCAAACTCTGCACAGAAAGGACCAGGACCGCCACGCCTGGGGATCGAACCCAGGACCTTCCTGCTGTGAGGCGACAGTGCTACCCACTAAGCCACCGTGCCGCCAGTTCACAAGTTGATGGACGATTTTGTATCTCCAATTTATCTCACTTGCATGTTTTTGGGCTGTGGGAGGAAACCCACGTAGACACGGGGAGAACATGCAAACTGCACAGAAAGGACCCGGACCGCCCCGCCTGGGGATCGAACCCAGGACCTTCCTGCTGTGATGCAACAGTGCTACCCGTTAAGCCACCGTGCTGCCGGTTCACAAGTTGATGGATGATTTTGTATCTCTATTTTATCTCACTTGCATGTTTTTGGGCTGTGTGAGGTAACCCACGCAGACACGGGGAGAACATGCAAACTCCGCACAGGAGGGACCCGGACCGCCCCGCCCCGCCTGGGGATCTTAACACATTTACTAACACCAATTCAAGGATCAATTTAAATCAGCCATTCCAACCAGAGGAAACCTTACAACCTTGAAGAACTCCTCCCCTTGGCTCTTAGCAGCTTAATAAACAATGCTACACTGACATGACATTTCAGATCAATTCTTCCTCCTAGTAGGCTTCCCTCTCCTTTTCCACCTACAATAACCACCTGGCTTCACAAGTGCAAACTGTTTGTTTAAGGGCTGACAATCAATCGGGACACTGTGCCACTTGGACGAACCTATTGTTGCCCCAAGGCAGCCTGTGTACCTGTCCAGGCAGGTACGTCTCCACCGAATTGTTTCCCCTGGAGGAGAAGGAGCTGGTAACATCGGTCACATGGGCCTTAGCTAAGGGAATACGAGAGCATCTGAGGAAAATCCTCTGACACAGATCTCTTATGATATGCTAACCGGGTCTGTTATGTTGTTTACCGTGGAGAGCTTTGCAGCCTCGCACTTCTCCTTGTAGCGCTTCCGGAACACATCTAACTCGGATTAAATCAAAATTAAAAATCGTTCACGCGCGACGTTCAACACAAAGACCAAGGGATAACCAGACTTGGCTGTAGCTCTCGGGAATCGAGCTTTAGGCCGGTTCTAAGACTTTGTCTAGACTTGGTATAAGCATCGGTAGATTATAAATGGACAGCAGTGGCATGCATCAATATTATATCATATTACAAATATGATGTGGCCATATGCTCCTGAGAGCTCCTAATGTGGTATAAGAGTGTCACACTGCCTGCTGTTCCTCTCCCTGTCAGCGAATGATCATGTGGCACATTCGGCCAGTCGGACAGCGTGGAGGGAGTCTGCGTCTAGGGTTGGGCGGTATGACGGTATTGCGATATACCGCGGTATTTAAAAATGTTGACGGTATTTTAAAAATGTGAAGCGACAAATTTCTGCTTCAGGTCCACCTTGAAAACGGAGACTTTAAGACCTTCGCGCATCCACAGTAAAGGAGGGGTGGGAGTGGTAGGCGGTTGGAGCTCACTGTTTGGTTGTGGGGGCGCTCACTGTTTGAGATGATAACACAAAAGCAAGGGAGCGCTCTACATAGGGTGTGTTCAAACACCTAGTGAGCTGCCTTGCTTTCCTACTGCCTACATAGGCAGCTGCCTCAGTAGAGAGGATTCTAATAAGTCAGTGACTTATTATAAGGCAGGTTATTCGACCGCGCTACTTAGACAGCGATTCCATCGGGTTTTGCTCGCTAAGCTAACAGTTAGCATCTTGCCATTCAAAACCACGGGATGGGGTGGCACAACGCGCTAGCATGTCAATATAACATCTCCGTGTACCGAATGCGGTTACATTCACTGACAAGCCTGAACTTGCAAAAAAAACACACACACAAGTTTATACAACATAATATTATCTGTGTGTGTGTGCGTGTGTGTGTCGTGCTCACTCTTCGCGATACTAAAAGTGTTTCGGATTTGAATTCCGACAATAAACAGCTTTTATTATGACTGATTAATTCCCCGTACTGATGTGAAGCAGAACAGCACAAAAATGAAAACATGTACAGTATATAGCGGCTCCCAGAGATGCGACTCGGTTCATTTGAAAGAGCCGTTCAATAGAATCGGATCGCTCGCGAACGACCCATTACTAACAGAGAGACGGTATGAAAATCGGCAATACTGCCCAACCCTATCAGCGTCACCAGTGTACTAATCGCTACACCTATCTATTTAAGCGTGAATGCAATCATGATACTTTGTAAGGTATTGCCAGTATGTACTCTGCGTACTGAGCGTTCTTCATGTGGCACTTTTGCCTACGCATTCTGTGTTTGCCCTCGAATTGTGTTTTGCCTAGTTTGTTTGTGTGCTGACCTTCAGCTTGTTTCTGACTACTCTTAAGATTACCCTTTGTACAGTGGTACCTTGTAACTCGACGTCCCATAAACTCAAAATCTTTGAAACTCGACGCTCTTTGTACCTTTAAACTGAGAATTTCCCTTAAACTTGACGTGTGTGACAGCCGCTTTGTTCAGCACTCGGCTTGAGATGTGCATTAAAACGTCTGAGACGAATCTGTATTTGTGTGGGATAACCGTCAAATTCACTCTGAAAGCTCCACATGTATCTGTGTTTAGCTGGATTTTTATCCTGTTTCACTTTTAAACTTGTGTTATAGCTCGGGGGGCTGAGAAATGGTGAGAATCAGCTTTTCCGAGAGAGTCTAAAACGCTTAACGTGACTTCATGTATTAAAAGAACGACACAGGAAAACTAAACCTTTCTTCATTTTTACTGCTCATAAGTTCTCTTCACTAATGAAATTCCGCGCTTGTTGTTTTAGTACAATAAGACACGCTAAGCTTTGTGCATCGCTACACTCCATGGGAAATAATGGTACAGCCAGCGCAAAAGCTATTGTGCAGCTTCTCATGTGAATGCGCCTTTAATGAACGGAATACGGTATTCCAAGATCAAGCATCTTCACGATTAAGAAGCATAAGGAAACAATAACGAAGTCAAAATAAAGAGCAGATTTTATTGTTTTAATTGTAATTGTAAATTGAACTTGTATTCTTATATAAACAATACCTCGAAACTCAACGTCTTTTAAACTCGATGCGCTCCCAGAACCAACTGACGTCGAGTTTCAATGTAAGACTGTACTGTGAACTGGTTATTAAACATCGAAAGGTCTCATCGGCCCTCCATGAGACATCTGACCACATTTACACATTTAATTTGTGTTGGCCGTTTGTCATCTGATCACCCAAGACACATCTTAAAGCCACATGTAAGCTGTAAACTGGACCTTTGTGTATCAGCAAGCAGGAAGCACTGTAGTTCTGCGCTAACAATTTTGGACCAGAATTGACATGACTTACCGTGAGCCGGGTCGGGAGGTCCGAAGGCCAGGTTGTAGCGGAGGACGTAAAAGTTATTCCACACATAGAGCTGGTTGTCCCTGGGGTTGTACTCCACGGCAGCGATGTACTGATACTGGTTGGGGAAGTGGATGTCCACATACTCACCGCGGCTGAGCCTGGTGTTGTATGTGTAGTCGATGACGCCCTTGCTCACTTCGCTCTCGTTGTCCTCGTAGGTGGATCGGAGCACATAAAGCACGCCGCAGATCATGAAGGCATTGGAGGCTGAGCGCTTGTCGTACGTGGTTTCCCACGTCGCCTCGAAGCGCAACGTGTAAGGGTTCAGCTGGCTCAGCACCATCATGCCGTTGTTCTGCTCGGTGCCGTAAATCACCCACAGGCCGTTCTCATCCACAGCCAGGTCGATGTCCGTCTTGCCGCCCCACTTGTACGGCGACGTATCGTGATAGTTGGCGTTGTTGATGATGGCCTCGCCGCTCTTGATGCGCGTCCGCAGGTCGAACTTTACGATGTTCCGTGTTCTCTCCTTGTTAAAGAACACGGCCCCGTCGTACACCACGAAACCGGTGCCGTCCACCCGGTGGGGCAGTTTATACGTCGTGGTCTGGCGGGAGTTCTGAAAGTCGTCGAGTGTAGGGTACTCGATCAACGTGTCAGTTCTGTACGGAGTCCAGGGCATAAAATAGACTTTGTCGCCGGCCTGAAGTGGGTCTTTGCACCAGGCACCGGCTTGCTGCTCCGCCTCAAAGAGAAACGAAGGATCTCCGACGGCTTTCAGAGTTCCAGGACAAACAAAAACTAGTGATAAGGGAAAAAAAAGTAAAACAGAACAGTCAAACGTGAGCAGACCTGACTCAGACGTATTGCAATTTAAAGTCTGGCCAGTCTGGTACTACATCAGCATGATAATTGGGTGGTCTGAGACGACAGGGACAAAAACACACACTGGATCGACTAAAAAGCTACAGCTACTCAACATTTAAATCCGCATCTGAAATGTGAGACTAAAACAGAACGAAAGACAAATAGGCTCCGATCTGCTCGGTCAAAAAACTGGGGTATTTAGAAGCAACTGAAATCAAAGAAAAGAAAGAAATGAAACTAAATAAATAAATAAACAAATAAAAAGACAACCAACAGTCCCTGTAAATAAAATAATTCAACTAAAAGAGAAAATTTTAACAGAAGCAAACGGCAAGTCTGCGAAAGTGTACTCATTGTGACGATGTGGCATTTTGCGGCCTTTACGCTACACCTAAGAGAGGCTTGCCTTTTGCCTAAATGGTGCAGATGTCACAGGCATTAAATTTAAAGCAGCATTATGTTAAGTTGAGCTGTTGTGTTGAGTATTGTGTAGTATTTTTTCATGAACACAGACATGATAATCAAATGTAAGAAGAGTAGTAAGAGGCAGGCTTTAAATATAGACCAAGCAATAAAGCAAGTGAAAGAAAGAGATTAAAAGAGAGAGAGAGAGAGTGAGAGAGAGAGAGAATGAGAATTAAGGCAGTATAATTTAATAGGCTAGGAGAAGACCTGTTACCATAGCATGCTATGAAGGGGGACTGAAAAGCCAGGCAATATAAGACTGTGCCAAACAGAAAAAGAGAAAGAGCGCCCATGGGGTAAGGAGGAGCAGGGAGGTGGGGAGAAACCCCCTAAAGACTCTAGTCCGGTCTCTGGATCATGGCTAATATTGCAAGTATAAGTTGCGAGTGTCTAATCATTTCTCTATAATGAGTCCTGCTCCCAATGCTTCAGTTTGACTGACCTTTACTGAATCGAGAGGATTTTTTTCCTACAACCTGCTAGGATCAGAAAGGCAAAAGTGGGGATAGGAAGGTTTTACAACCATATGCCACAAAGAAAAAAAGAAACATAAAAAATAAACGAAAAGGAGCTAGAGGGACGTTAAATTGTGTCAGTTATTTACCTTTTTGCTCCACTTCTATTTTAAGCGTTGGAAGAGAGAATGAAAGGGTTGCAAGGGGGGAAAAAGAGATTAACATGAATTAACTATTATGTCCATGAACACATGCAGTTAACATGTCATGAGTTAAAGGATCATTTACAGACGTACACCTAGTAACAAAGAGAGAGAGAAGTTAGAGCCACTTATAAGACACCACTCCGCTAATTTAAGAAGAGGACCGTGTTAGTCAGTGAGAAGCAAAAATGACAGCAGCAGCATTTTTCTGGTTCAAACAGTGAATGAGAGACACTACATGTTAGGAACAGGTACATTTACTCTTGATGGGTTTCCAAAACAATATATATACACGTGTACAGTACAAGGAAAGTCTTTTCCGCATACCCCAGATTGTTTGAAAGATGGGGTCAGAGCGAGGGGTCATTGTACGACACCCCTGGAGTTGTAGGCTTTAAGGGCCTTGCTTAAGGTTCCAACAGTGGCTGCACCCATAACCTTTTGATTGAAATCTCAGAGCTCTACTAACTAGGCTTACCACTGTCCCACGGTTTACAACATAGCTGTTAATCTATATATATATATATATGGGTGATTCTTCAATTGTGGGTTCTTTTGACCATCTTAACTTTTGAAAAATAAAATTAGGAATAATTTAGTTTTAATTATGTGAAGATAATGCTTACATGCTTTAGAGCAAAGACCTAATGATGGCTACAATTGAGCTTCTTTAGAATTTTAATATTTCATATTTATTTGCGAAGTGGCATAGCAAAATGTCATTATGTGTTGGTAATGACGTGTTGCGGTAATGACAATTTTTACTTTTTTTAAGAAAAAAACTAGCTAGGCCATGGATTTGCTACAGCTAGTCAACAGCTAGTACAAGATGCACTTTAAATACATTTAAATAATGTGTACATTTCTTTTTTTTTGGTAAAGTACTGCCGTATTGATGTAAATGGTAACGACGCTGAATAAATATACTCTATGATCAGGAGGAATACATGATTAAATGACTCACATTTCCAGACATTAAAATGTCAATCTTCTCTCATGGCTGGCATGTGCTTCCTTGCAAGTCTTTGTTTCCATGGTAACAACACAAACAAGCGTTACCTTCAAATGATTCCCTACAGAAACCATACACTGTTGCGGTAATGACGGTAATGCTGGGGACAGTAATATATTGCTCAAAAACATGCATAGGTTGTACAAATATGAAAAAAAAAATTACATTTTGTTTCTTTTTAAGTTACTATAAAACTCATATCGTGATTTTTATAATGAATTGATCACTTTTTAGCCTTTTATAAGAGCAGAGAAGTTTTAAAGTCTGGGTTGGGGACAAGGCCAAAGTAGCAAAATATTGACGTTTAAATCATCATAACAAATGAAAATCATAATTATTTTGGTATGTAATTTTTTTAGTGATGCAATGAATGATCTTTTTAATACCTAAAATATTTGTTTTGTAATAAAGTATTCTTAACACAAATGTATAACCTAGGGACGTAAAAGTTCCCCCAATTGAAGAATCACCCATATATGCATGTCTACATATATGTATATGCATTCATTCATTCATTTTCTTAACCGCTTATCCAATCAGGGTCGCGGAGTTGGGGGTGCTGGAGCATATCCCAGCCTTTCAATGGGCGCAAGGCACACAGTAACACCCTGGACGGGACAACAGTCCGTCGCAGGGCAGACACACATACGCACACACCCATTTACTTACAGGGCAATTCACTCTCCAATTAACCTGACTGCATGTTTTTGGACTGTGGGAGGAAACCAGAGCCCCCGGAGAAAACCCACGCAGACACGGGGAGAACATGCAAACGCTTCACTTCATTAACAATACACTCTAGGTAATGCTATAAAATAAAGTATACACCGATGAGGCATAACATTATGACCACCTGCCTAATACTGTGTTGGTCCCCCTTTTTGCTGCCACATACGCAGAACCAGCATTAACTTCTTCAGCAATTTGAGCTACAGTAGCTTGTTTATTGGATCGGACCACACGGGCCAGCCTTCGCTCCCCACGTGCATCAATGAGCCTTGGCCGCCCATGATCCTGTCGCCGGTTTATTACTTCCTTGGTCCACTTTTGATAAATACTGAACACCCCACAAGAGCTGCAGTCTCTGGAACAAAAAAGTCGTACACTGGCTGACTCTGACCCCGGTTTCCAAACAAGCGAACTTTATTGTACTGTACATGTGGATATGTATACATGACAAATAAAGCCAAATCTGCCCCACATTATCCTTCAATGCTTTTGTATACATGGGCTTCATCCACACACCCAAAATGCACAAAGACAAAAAGCTGATTAGAGCAGGAACACAAAATTACATACAACATTTGTGTGTTTATTTATTTATTTCTATTCCAAATGTGTGTTTAATTTCAGCATAATGTTGTCTTTAGCTGGTACCTAAAGGTAGCAGAAACGTCTTGGTAATTAAGCCTATATTGTCCCACAGTGCAGGATTTATTCTATATTAAAGTCTATGGCTGTAACAAGTTTAATGCTTTGCATTGTTTGTTTGTCAAGAATTAACCCAGAGATAACGAGACTGAGAAATGCCAAGTTGGTGCTGTATTTTATCCTGATTATGGTAACCCTGGGTCCAGAGCCTATCCTAGAAAAACTGGGTGCAATGTAGAAACATATCTTAAACAACCCCTAAAACCAGCAAAGCAAATAAAACGCAAAAATGTCAATATAGGCAGTTAAGGTTACTTATTTTTGAATAATTTAGTGACATTTTGGGCACAATGTGTGAAAGCACTGAGTGCTAATGATAATGGCAAAATGTTTTATTAGATTTTTTCTTCCAGATTGCACCTTCAATTTAGGGTTAAATGATAAGCACTCTATGCTTTTCTACATTGCACCCATTTTTATTTATTAGAGAAAGTAAGTTGGGTGTTAATGGACAAGTTATACAGGCATACAAAAATAAATATAGCCACAGTCAACAATCATTGCAATATGTAATAAACATACATTTTTATTTTTTCTTGTTATTAAAGGTTTCTATGTCTGGCTTTTAAGATCCTAGATAGTGTTTTTAACACACCACACCATAAATCTGTCTATTCTTCTTTTCTGCTTGTGCAAATAACCCTTAAAAGAGTAAAAACAGAATCCACAACAAAGCAAATCCATCGTATGTCTGGGATAAGAGAACACGAGGTTCCTAGAAGTGTAAGGAAAAGTATTTAAGTCATGTTAAAAAGCTGGACAACGCTGTGGGAATTAAGGAAATGAAAGTGCAATCTGAAAAGGATTCAAAGAAGAACAGGTTAGAAAAGGTTAAAACTGAGAAAACAGCCTAAATCATGAATGCCATCCAAAATATAATTCATGTACAAACCCTATTTTCAAAAAAGTTAGGACACTGTGTAAAATGCAATCTCTTGAATCTTTATTTAACTGATAAAAATAGAATTAAAAATCGTGTGTTTTAACTGATCAGCTTCATCGTATTTTGTAAATAGAAACACATTTAGAATTTGATGCCTGCAACACACTCCAAAAAAAGTTGGGCAAAATAGGCAATAAGCAAATTCACAGTTGAACAATTTCAACAACCAGTTCCTTATTTTCCAAACCATTAAAAAGTCTTATTAATAGGACAAATAATGGAACAAGGGGGTAAACATTTCTCTGTCCCTACTTGTTAGTGTGTTGCAGGCATAAGATTCTAAATGTGTTTACAAACTACAATGAAGTACTTTTTCCTCTTACTTTTTTAGGGACAGTGGTAGCCTAGTGGATAGGGATTTGGGCAAACCACTGTTGGGCCCTTGAGCAAGGCCCTTAACCCTGTCTGCTCCAGGGGTGCCGTACAATGGCTGACCCTGGGCTCTGACCTCACCTTCCAAACAAGCTTGTATATGCAAAGAAATAATTTCATTGTACTATATATGTATATACAGTATGTATGACATATTTGACAAATAAAGGCATTTTATTCTATTCTACTTTCATCAGTTAAATAAAGATTCAGGAAAATCAACCAATCACAGAGTCTTCTTTTATTTGGTTATACAAAACATCCCAAGTTTTTCCGAAAATGGGGTTTGTAAAAGTAACTGGGCTGATTTCAGATTTACTGGTGCTTTTACTATTGATTTGTTTTGTGTGTTTATCAGGAAAAGGTGTGAAAAGGAAAGAAAATTACAGGCTGTTTGAAATGCCAGTGTGCTCAATTTTGCTGGGCATTTTTCAAAGCAAAATTCTTTTACTGTCACAGGATCCCTGATGGTTAAATAAACCATCCTAGAAAAGAAAATATTTAGTTATAAATCACAGCTATTTGCAGCCTGGTTTTGTAAAGTAGGCTAAACTTGAAACTGTTGACGTAATTCAATCATAAATAAGCCATATCTGCCTAACTAAGACTAACTGGCAGGATTTGCTAAATATATAGAATTTTACACATTGAACACATTAATTTTTTTCTACCACCACTTTATCCTAGTGAGGTATAAACAAACAACTGATAACACAGCTAATATAACAATAACACAGCTGATATTTACACCCAGATTTCAGTGTAGGTGGGCTAACATAACAGACTGCTGCACCACCCCGGGTGCCATATTACAAGGTATTTGTATATATCAGTAAACATAATGTAGTAAAGTCCTCAGTCCTCAGCTTATTTTCTTTAAAAATAAAAGACAAAAAAACAGTGCATAGGCTTGGAAGTGTGAAGTCTAACATGCATATCAGCTGTTCCCTCAAACAATGACCATTTAGAAGAGCCTTTTGAAGTGCATGGTTTTCCTCACTGGAACAAATGACTACCATGGGTGGTCCTCTCCCCAACACCTCATCTGTATAGCTAATTACTCTGAACCAGACTAGACCTACAAGTCTTGTTAACTCCTGAACAAAGTACGACAGGTCTGGTTCCACCCGAAAACACTGGGCACAGTGCTAATCCATCACCGGGCTTTTGCTCCCAATCAGAACGCCCGACTAACACAACAAACCACTACGCCACCCTAAGTACAAATGATGTGAAATTTAACCAGAAAATCTGCATCCTCGACCAGCTGCATAACTGCTTTGCTGTGCTGTTCTCATTGAGGGGTCATGGGTATGACATTCAAAATACTTTTCAAAAGCTAATTATTTATTCAATTTAAAAAATGACAGGTCGCTAATAACCAATTTTAAAAAAATCCAAATGAGTTAGACCCATACAAATAATAAAGAACTATTTTACGTTTGCTAGACATTTTGATCTTAACAAAGGGATGTTCTGAATAGCAACTCCTAAGAGACATTGTATAAGTGTTTAAGTTCATATAAATTTAGAATTAGTAACAAAAAAAAACAAAAAAAATCAGATTAAGCAAAGATCTTGTCATATTTTGAGCTGCGCTCCTGTAAGATAAGCATTATTAGAGTAGCATTTAGTGTTTATAAAGTTACTACAGGCGCTGAAGTTGATCAAATTTTGGGGTCCTTGGAGGGATGTTAACTGAGTCAACACAAGGTTTAATCAGTACATAAAATAACAATTATACTTACTATAAGGGACACACTCATACTGGACCTCAAGGTACTTGTAAGTTCCTGGACAAGGGTCGGGAAAGACGTCCGTTCCTGTAATGACAATACACTGCGTTCGGTTGTTGCACCTATGGGAAAGAGAGGGAGAGAAAAAGACAGATTAGGAGATGGAACGTAAGTGAATTGATATTGTTGTGTTATTGTGTAACACCTCTGCAGAGCACCAAAGATAATGAAACTGGTCTTGATGTAAGCAGGTCAATATGAAAAATAAGCTGTATTTATTTGAAAAGCTATTGAACAGTACGTACTGGATTTGAGAAAGTATGCACTGCTCAGCCGGTAAAGCTAAACGCTCTTTAAGCTCTTACTCCGCTTTCCATACTCATACTCAAAAATGGCTGCCCAGGCAGGAGGTCATTTTTCGCATACTGTATACTATGTATTTGGACATACTAACCGCTTTGGCATACTGCTTTCGCGTACTGTTCAGTATGGAAGTATGCGATTTTGGAGGCAGCCTGAGTGTTCAAGGTACAGTGATATGCCAAAGCAGCTCTTTGGGACAAAAATGAACAAGCTAATGTGTGAGTGTTTAAGCCAGTGATAGGTTATAGGTTAGTGTTTTCCTAGTGAGTGCCACGACATGCCTGGAATCCACAATGGGTTTAAAAATCATTTTTCAAACGGATTAACTTGCCATGTAATTTGGATCCATAATTAGGTAATAGCAGGTAAATAACATGTTCTTCACATTTCTCTTAGTGTATATAAAAAGCTATTTAATAAGCTTTTACTTATCATTATTATTTATTTATTTACACCAATCAGGCATAACATTATGACCGCCTGCCTACTATTGTGTTGGTCCCACTGTGATGCACTGTGTATTCTGACACCTTTCTATCAGAACCAGCATTAACTTCTTCAGCAGTTTGAGCTACAGTAGTTCGTCTGTTGGTTCGGACCACACGGTCCAGCCTTCGCTCCCCACGTGCATCACTGAGCCCTGGCCGCTTATGACTCTTCCTTCCTTGGACCACTTTTGATAGATACTGACCACTGCAGACTGGGAACATCCCACAACAGCTGCATTTTTGGAGATGTTCTGACCCAGTCGTCTAGCCATCACAATTTGGCCCTTATCAAACTCGCTCAAATCCTTATGCTTGTCCATTTTTCCTGCTTCTAACACATCAACTCTGAGGATAAAATGTTCACTTGCTGCCTGATATATCTCACCCACTAACAGGTGCTGTGATGAAGAGATAATCAGTGTTAATTACTTCATGTCAGTGGTCATGATGTTATGCCTGGTCTGGGTATATATGCACGTCCTTTCTGCACTAGTGCTATTTACTTGCAGTAACATGATACAGCTCTAATCTATTATGATAAATCTCTATATTATTATTATTATTATTATTATTATAAATAGTTAGTAACACCTGTTTTTGGTGGAAATAAAAATTCCATTAATTGGGATAATTGGGATTTTATTTCTATGTCATACACTGATGGAAGAACCCTTTCACTTTTAAATGTTTCATCATGGAGTGGAACAGCTGACATGCTCGTTCAGCTCAGGTAAAAAAAACCTTTGTAGAAAAGGAAAATCAAAAGCATTATGCATCTTAATTAAAAGTACTCATCAGAGCTGCTTAGTGGAAATGTAAATGCTGATTGATTAATCATAGCATCTGCTGTTTTAAAACAGTTTCCACCCTAGAATATTCTGATCCAGATCAAACCACGCTGTGTGCTCAGTGTGTCAGTCTTCCTGCGTACTTTTTTTTAATGTTTTCATGCTAAGCATTTATCTTTTTTTTATTATTATTTGCTGGCATACTTGTCCAAATAGTTAAATTAGAGCATCGTTTAAACATCTTTAAGGCAGACAAACATTTTAACATTACTGTTATACACTTAAAGATCAATATATGGCACAATAAACTGAGTTAAATTTGCTAAACACGACTAGAAGGTGGAAGTCACTTACTTCCACCTGCCGCTCAGGTGTCGCAGCGATAAAACATGCCGGTTCGAAACTCAGCTCTGCCATCCGGCTGGGCACCTATATGAACACCGATTGGCTTGTGTTTCATACAGGGTGGGAAAAGCCGGATAGGGAACTCATAACTGATGCAATTACGACCTCCGCTGGGTGATTGATGGCGCCTGCGTAGAGTCCAGGGATACAAGGCTGATCCGTATATGAACTCGCCTCGTGCGGGTGAAAAGATGCAGTCGGGTACTGCACACGTGTCTCGCTCACCTCGATCGTGGCGTGGGTCAGCACCAGTTGAGAGAAAGCATAACGCAATTGGGTAAAAACGGGACGCACTAAAAATGCATAAAAAAGGAGAAAATATATTTGTATGTATTAATACTTTAGTGGCGGCACGGTGGCTTAGTGGGTAGCACTGTCGCCTCACAGCAAGAAGGTCCTGGGTTCGATCACCAGGCGGGGTGGTCCGAGTCCTTTCTGTGCGGAGTTTGCATGTTCTCCCCGTGTCCGCGTGGGTTTCCTCCGGGAGCTCCAGTCCCAAGTGAGGTGAACTGGAGACACTGAATTGCCCTATAGGTGAATGGGTGTGTGTGTGTGTGTATGTGGGTTCTATTCCCAGGTGGGGCGGGTCCGGGTCCTTTCTGTGTGGAGTTTGCATGTTCTCCCCGTGTCTGTGTGGGTTTCCTATGGAGGCTCCGGTTTCCTCCCACAGTCCAAAGACATGCAAGTGAGTCCAGGTTAAAATCCTAATGAATAAATGAATAAGCTGAATAACACATGAAGCGTTTTCGTCGTGCTCTTGCTATGATCCATACTGATGTCATGGACATATATCGTAGCCACAAACCCCCTGTCTGCGTTTATCCAACACACTGTGCAGTTTATTGTTCTGATGAGCCTTAGCATTTTATCTTTTGTCTGTAGCCTTTAATCAATATCTCCTCCATCCATGAGCGAGTGCCTACTATTTCAATTGATCACTGAAAATCTATCTGGATGCTGTAATACTCTCTTCCCCGCTTCCCTCCTCTCTTTCTCTCGCTCTGTATTTGTTATTTTGAGCAGAGAAAATAGCTATGCTCTGGCTTTGCCTACAGTTTACAAATAACTGTTAAAAAAAAAAAAAAAAAAGTTTGAAGGTACTCGCTAAAAGCAAATTGATTCCTAAAACCCTACATGCACATGAAAAAAAAGGTCCCGGCATGCTGTGGCGGGATAAAAACGATACTTCCACACAATATGCCAGCGGGGGTCTGAATTAGCCTGCTGGCATTTTTTTTTTTCTGACCTGGCCTAAGGGCAACATTTTTTCTTTGCGCTTATTTCCCTTCAACTCAGCAACTAGCTGTGACGATTAATTCGTTTTGTTCTCTGTGTCTTAATACAAGCTAAGAGACGGTGTTGTCTGAGGGGGGTTTGCTGTGTGCGCGGTATAATACTGTTCACGCAGAGCCAGAACCCCAGCTGTGCATTCCTTATCATATTGAAAGGCAAGGATAGTACACGGAGCAAAGCATTCGGTGGGAAAAAAAAACTGTCCCTCACATGGATTTGTGCTTTATTAACAGCCCTCATGTGTGATAACAGATGAGAATATCAGGCTATTTGCTCATGTAAATAAATTAAGGCTCTGCCAAGGCTGCAACATACACCTCTAGCTGTTGCAATAATGGGCCAACTGGCTATTTATATTTGTGCTGTTATTAAGGGGAATCACGGTGCATTCTCTATTTTATTCGGTCACGGTGTTTAAATTGAATAAAAAGTGAAAGTAAAACATATAAGCTTCCATAGAGGAATGCTAATAAATAGGCTGCAGTGAGTTGCCTGAAACCAAAATAATGTTTCAAAGAACTATTTTTTAAGCAATATACAATACACACTGTAAATGTTACGCTGCTGTATTTTTTTTTTTTTTTAGTAGTGGCATTAGTAATAGCATAGTAGCATTGTTGAGACAAAACATTACTGCAGTTTTTGGAAAAAAAAGGTTCCTCAAGGGTTATGTGAATACAGTGGTACCTTGAAACTCAACGTCAATTGGTTCTGGAGTGGCGTTGAGTTTAACAGACGTTGAGTTTTAAGGTATTTTAAGGATGTACGGGAAACCTGTTTATGCGTTCTATTGTCCTTTGGAACTGCATATATTTTAGGCTCATGTAAAAAAAAAGGGGGTGTTTTTGACACTTATACACTGAAAATAACACAAATATAATATAAAAACACTGAAATACAATTAAAAAATACAGTAAAACCTGCTCTTTACCTTTACTTCTTTATTGTTTCCTTATGCTTCTTAATTAGTGAAGAGAACAAATAAGCAGTAATAATTAAGAAAGGTTTAGTGTTTCTATGTCGTTCGGAAAAGCTGATTCTTACGATTTCTCAGAACCCCGAGCTATAACACAAGTTTAAAAGTGAAACAAGAGAATGTAAAGTTATGTATCTTGGAAGTTTGAATGATTAAGTCTCAGAAAAAGATAGATACTTAACCAAAATATTATTGATCACATGTAAAAAAGCAATAACAAGAAACTGGTGCAGAACTGAACCACCCACTATAACCCAGTGGCTAAAGATCATAAGAGAGGTCTATACCATGGAGAAAATGACCTATCGGCTTAGATTGAGAGAGAATGTCTTTGTGACTAAATGGGAGAAATGGACACAATATGATACAGTGAATTATGCCTAAGGATTGACTGATTTTAACAGAAATCGAAAAACAAAAACATAACAGTCATGGTTACAGGTATCCATTATCAAAATACAAATACATAGAGGTAAATCAGTCAATCCTTCGACGGAATACATACCTCAAATATGTATCTCTTTGCCTATATGTATGTAAAAATTGCAATAAAAATGTGGATTTCAAAAAAAAAAAAAGTGAAACACAAATGCAGATTTGTCTCATGTTCGCACTTTGATGACGTTTTACCGCACCGCTCAAGCCGAGCGCTGACAGCAGCAGTCGCACACACATCGAGCTTAAGGGAAACGTCGAGTTTAAGGGTACAAATTTCTCGACGAAGGGAGTTGAGTTTCAAAGATTTTAAGTTTAGGTGGCATTGAGTTACATTTACGTTCACATTTAGCAGACGCTTTTATTCAAAGCGACTTACAGTACTGTGACAGTATATTGTCTAAGCAATTGAGGGTTAAGAGCCTTGCTCAAGAGCCCAACAGTGGCAACCTGGCAGTGGTGGGGCTTGAACCAGTGACCTTTGGATTACTAGTCCAGTACCGTAACCACTAAGGTACAACTGCCATGAGTTACAAAGTACCACTGTAACTTCATATGAAACTGTAACAACTACAAGCCCCATCAGGCCTTACACATCATGTCACCTGACCAACCCTACATCATCTGATCTTCCCCTAACTGATACTGATTTTCCAGCTCATCAGACCCCCAACAAATACCTTTCCATCCATACACTACTTGCACAGCATTGTACCATATTCCATGTGGTCCTTGCGCCTCTGGTTTTTTGGTTCTTGTGATACCTAGACAACTCTACAGCTTAGTATACTAGGTGAAGCAAAACTGAGGTGACTGAGGTAGTAGTGTGTCTGAATAATGTGCCTTATGAGTTTGATTTCTTATTAGAGTCCGCTCTACTTAGGCAGCTGCCAAGCTAGACAGTAGGCAGCAAGGCAGGTCACTAGGTTTTCGAACAGACCCATTGTGTATGTAGGATGTAGTGTTTGCTTTGTGCTGATTTTTAGATACAGTTTTGACTGAGCATTGGCATTGACCTAGCAGTCATAAAAGTAGTTGCAGGTACAAATAATTAACTCAGTAGGGCTTTCATAACTCTACTCTCCTAGACGACTCTACAGTCTTGACTATCGCTACTATGTTTCAGATTTTTTTTATACTTATTGACCAACTAATACTGCTCATTTGAAAAATACTATATACATACTATACATTTAAAAAAGAGAGATTATTGGCATATACTATTCTGTGCAAAATACATTTATATTATACCATCCCAATACAGCAAAAGTGTTCCCACAATCTAGTCCATGCTACAGATAAAAAAAGAGAACAAAAGAATATGGGGTACAGTTACCTTCCTGCTGGGGAAAGAACACATCTTATATTTCATAAATCACCCTAACTTATTAAGACACTAATCCTCCAGTATTTGACCTTTAAGGAGAGCTAAGTGTCAGCGCTGCTTGAACATCTTGCAGGCGCAGCAGACTTGATGAAAATCTCCATCTGGGAATAGAACCCTTGGCCGACAGCGAAGGTGTTTACAGAGAAGATGAGACAGATGACACATCTAAGCCACACAAGCTTCTTGTCACGAGGGTTTTCTTACATTGGAAAACGTATGCATCTAAGAGCGGCAGAATGTGTGTAGGATATGTCTTTCTCATCTATGGAAAAATGCTGAAAAGCATATTTCTCTGTTATATTTAATGCACGGGTGAGAGACGTGGTTAGACGTACGTGTAGGTACTCGGCTGCTCTATTAGAAATTCTCTACAAGTCTATGTCCTTATAGAAAGGTCTTTTTTTTCCTCTCTCTACAAGTCTATGTCCTTATAGAAAGGTCTTTTTTTTCCTCTCTCTACAAGTCTATGTCCTTATAGAGAGGTCTTTTTTTTCCTCTCTCTGCGCAAAAGGACACGTAAATCCATAATTGCATATTAGAAAATAAAGCTTATAAAGCTAAAAACAAAGAACTAGAGAAAGAAATAACAATATGACAAGGACACAAAGGTAATGAACAGATCCCTCAGATGCGGAGTATGAATACAGCAGCAGAAATGATATCATTGTCTTTTGAGTAATAACAGGTGTCATGGTCACAGTGGATTACGCACCGCCCAAATCTGTGAAGCAGCTGAATTCACCTTCTGGAGGTTTTCCAGAGGTAGGAGGCAACTGTGGATCAAACCAAGGATCCATGGTGCTGTGTGGCATCCACTTTACCAGCTACGCTGTGGTATTGTGCAAGATGAGGAATGATCAGCTGTGCGCTGGTGAAACCCTGATAATCAGGAGTGCAAATGAACATTCGGTACATGTAAACTCTCTACATAGACGGCCTGTCTGAATTCTTTGATACTTCAAATGCTGCCTACTGAGGTGCCACGTTTTGAAGCTATACACTGACTGAATAACGAGAGAGCATCCGATCCTTCCTTAGCAATGAAGGCAATCCCAGCATTCAGTGCGGCACAACTTTTCTAATTGATTTTTAATTTGTATAAAGGTGTACAAGTATAATTTATTAGCAAATTCAGGCTTGTCAGTGACAGTTTAACTGTTTTCGGTACACAGAAAGAGATCGTAGCTGGCATGCTAGTGGGCTATGTGGCTACAGCCCATTGGTTTGAATGGCCCGAGGCCAGAGATGGGGACTAGAGTCAGACTCGACTCGGACTCATTTTAAATGGCTCGGACTCGACTCACGACAAAACGACTCGTATACAACAAGAGTCCCCAGTGTCAGCATGTGTTAACATTAGTAACGTGTGACAATAATATATATCTAATTATTATTATTATACATATTCTGCTGGGTAAATGTTCCAGCCAGCTTCCGGCGTAGTGATGAAGCATCGCTCCCTGCTCCCTACACAGTTTAAAGTTCACTTCATTTGAACATTTTCGTTACCTTTGGATTGGAATCTCACTTCAAATGGTGGAATACCCTACGTAGTGCACTTCACAGGAACAACTGGGGTGAATGGAACGCTCCTACAAAATTGGCGCTAATGGTTGAAGGAACCAATCAGACCTTCTGATTTAAATTTTTTGTGAGAAATGCTGTTATTTGCATTTATTCAGTTTGCGTCATACAGATGATGTGTCAGTGAAACGCTTGATTGGCTTTCTAACGAGTTCATGTTTTACTTCACACACGGGAAAAGTTTGGAGGTTTTTAATTATAAGAACATTTACAAGATAACGGATTATATTCCTAATGGGACACACGCTTATAAATGTAATAGCATCTGGAAGAACATAAGCTAAGGTAAGCAGTGGGTTTTTTTTTTTTTGCAGTGTTTTGGATTTTGGCCGCTGTGCCGTGATTTATTACGCTTTTGTTTTGCAATGAAAACAAAACGGATCAGTTTAAGCTTTTAACTGGTACCTTCTTGTTACGGAAATTACATTCATTTGCACAATGACTAGGAAAGTAAAGGCAAGAAGTAAAACGGCAAAATACAGTCGCTAATCTATTGTTGTTTTTATCTGAACTTACATATTATTTGTTTATTTCTACGCTACATTTCCAATATATGTTTTGTGTATATTATATTGACTCATGACTTGACTCGGACTCCAGCCTAAAGACTCGTGACTTGACTCGGACTCGTATTTTGTGAACATCTCTGCCTGAGCCTAACTGTGTTAGCTTAGTAAGCAAGACTAAGGTGACATAATCACCGTAATCGCTGTCTATGTAGTGTGTGTGAATAATCTGCCTTATATGTTTGATGTCTTACTAGAATCCTCTTTGCTTAGGCAGCTGTCTAGGTAGGCAGTAGGCAGCAAGGCAGCTCACTATCTAGGATGTCGTGTTTGCTTCGTGCTGATTTTTACTTACAGTTTTGACCTAGCATTGGCAAAGCACCTAGTCATAAAAGTAGTCGCAGGTATGAATAATCAGCTCAGTGAGGCTTTCATATGGTAAGTTTAAGTTATAGGATTAAACATGCTCATTAACTGAATTACCAATGAAAGCCATTGGTGCTTTTGTCCATCCTGCTCGGGGTCGCAGTGGTCCCGATTTCCATGGAATCACAGTGCAGCAACGCACCCTTGACAGGATGTAAATATACCACCCTAATGACATAGCTAATCACGTATGCATGTAGACCACTGGGAATTTGAACCTTGAATCCCAGCGCCCAATTACCGCTTTGTTTAAATACGATTACAAACACGCTTGTAGTTGCACTCAAACCTTGACTAACAGAGTCGGTGTGTTTATGAATGCAGCCTGGCTTATCTTGCTTTGCTGGAGGATGCTGTCCACTCTGCCATTAGAAAAGCTCAATTTCAGACACTGGATAGATTTCTTTGCTGAAAGCTCCAAGTGTTTTATCAGCAGATAGCAATTCCCTAAACCACCCCTGATAAATGTGTGCCATCAGTCGAAAAGAAAAACAAGGCACACAAATGTGAAACCCATGCAAGCCCACATCCTTTCAATCATACAATTTTCTACTGCTGGCACATTTCCAAAAGAAACCGGGGGGGGGGGGGGGGGGGGGGGGGGGGGGGGGGGGGGGGGGGGGGGGGGGGTTTCAACCATTATTAGGTAAAATTTGACTCGCTGTGCTAGGTGCCATCGTTTCTCTTAGCTGTACCTGTACATTCTGTTCCCCTGAAATATATATATTTTTTTTTTTCTGTTCCTTTCACCCACATCTTCTTTCACATTTACATTTACATTTTATCCAAAAAGACTTACATTACAGTTACAGTATACAGTCTGAGGGTTAAGGGCCTTGCTCAAGGGCCCAACAGCAGCAACCTGGCAGTAGTGGGGCTTGAACCAGCGACCCTCTGATCACTGGTCCAGTACCTTAACCACTAGGCTACAGCTGGCACAAGCATTTAATATTCCATAAAACACTGAATTGAACAAGGATGGTCGTGTCTGAGAGAGAGAGAGAGAGCTTATAGTCCGAATTTAGCGCCATCTGGTCTCCACCTTTTTAGACACTCAAAGAAGCTTTAAGAGGAAGAAGATTTTCATGTGATGATGATGTGAAAGCAGCTGTGTTTTTGTAATAAAACATTGAATTGAACAAGGATGGCAAAGTGGTTCGATGGGTAGCACTCTCGCCTCACAGCAAGAAGGCTCTGAGCTCGATTCCCAGGTGGGGCGGGTCCGGGTCCTTTCTGTGTGGAGTTTGCATGCTCTCCCCGTGCCTGCGTGGGCCTCCTCCGGGCGCTCCGGTTTCCTCCCACAGTCCAAAGACATGCAAGTGAGGTGAACTGGAGATACTAAACTGTCATTAAAGACTTTGTGTGACAGAGGAGGGTGTTTAGAACAGAGCAAGTTGGGGACGAATGATCGACAGAGAGGAGAAAGAAGAAAGTATCAAGAGTGATAAAAAGATGTCAGACTGTACTCAGGCACTGGCTTGCCCTGTAGGGGATGGAGTGATGTCCAATATTATTTATTGCTCATCTAAATTCACAAGAAAACTCCAAGTCCCGAGTAGATCCCTAAACTTAAGCCAACTGAACACTTTTTAAGTGGAACGCTGCTAGCAAGCCAGACTCTCTTGTCCGACATTAGTGCCGGGAGGGGGGTAGCACTCTTGCTTCACAGCAAGAAGGTCCTGGGTTTGATCCCCAGATGGGGCGGTCCGGGTCCTTTCTGTGTGGAGTTTGCATGTTCTCCCCGTTTCCTCCCACAATCCAGAAACATGCAAGTGAGGTGAATTGGAGATACAAAATTGTCCGTTTATGTCATGAATGTAACCAAAGTGTGTAAATAAATAAATAGTGCCATCTTGGAAATGTTTTTTTTACTAGATGGGCATACGTACCCACAGACTCTTGTGGAAAATCTTCTGGGACTACCTTCCAGAAGCATTTCCAGGTAAGGGGATTTTAGGCCTCTGCTTATTAATGTCCATAGTTGTCCAAACAAGCTAATGATCAGGTGTTGCTTTTCTTTTAAGAGTTACAGAATCTTGTGTTTTGTAGTATTATTTAAACATAACAATACATAACACATATGGCAGGTTTAGCCTAGTGGTTAAGGTACTCGACTAGTAATCAGAAAGTCGATGGTTCAAGTCCCACCACTGCCAGGTTGCTGCTGTTGGGCCCTTGAGCAAGGCCCTTAACCCTCATTTGCTCAGACTGTATATTGTCTTCTTCTCGTTCCTCAGCCTTCGTCCCATTTTTTTTTGGTTACGGGGTCGGCATTTCCGTACAGTTTTTTACGCCGGATTCCCTTCCTGACACAACCCTCCCTGTTTATCCGGGCTTGGTTTGTGCATCTGGCGGCTAGGTATCTATAGGACAATTCAGTGTTTCCAATTAGCCTGGTGGCATGTTTTAGGACAGTGGGAGGAAGCCGGAGCTCCCGGAGGAAACCCACGCGGACACGGGAAGGACCCGGACCGCCCCACCCGGGGATCGAACCCAGGACCTTCTTGCTGTGAGGCGACAGTGCTACCCACTAAGCCACCGTGCCGCCCCTCAGACCGTATGCTGTCACAGTACTGTAAGTCGCTTCGGATAAAGGCGTCTGCTAAATGCCGAAGATGTAAATGTAAATGTAATAATGCTGAAAGAAGAGAGCAGGTCACTCTAAATGCAACAATAATTCCCAGCAGTAGGTAGACATGAGAAATGGTATGTCTAAGAAAAGACATGTTTGTTGTGTGCAATCATTTTTGCGTTGTGCAGGGCAACAAGTCGACGCTGTCGGTAAAACCTGCACTCGTTAATTGCTGTCATGAGCCTTGAGTAATTACGATGAGAAGCAAAACTACAAAATGATCAGGCTCTTCCTGGCTCAAGCTAGGAGGCCATTAATACAGCATTACATTTACTCAAACAGTCAAATCACACTGAACCAGAAAACACTTTCAATCCAACCACACAAGTGACTTAGCACAAAAAAGCACTGGCACAGATTAGGAAATGATCAAAGAGTGGATCTTGATTTTAGTGCAGTTTAGACCTAGTTGCTTGTTGTTTAATGTCTACATTAATGAAGACGTAGTGAGTATTCATCTGGAGGTTAAGCATGCCCAGAAGCAGCAGTAAGCACTGTGGTACTGGGTGATCTACACAAAATGAAGCAAGCATTTCTACCACTGAGAAAAAGAGCACCAACGTTGGGGGGAAAAATACAGTATTGTGGGAAGAAAAAATGAGTGTGGCAATTACATTATTAAGTAAGTACGAGCAGGGGCGGTACAGTGGCTAAGTGGGTAGCACTTGGGTTCGATCCCCAGGTGGGGTGGTCCTGGTCCTTTATGTGCGAAGTTTGCATGTTCTCCCCGTGTCTGCGTGGGTTTCCTCCGGGAGCTCCGGTTTCCTCCCACAGTCCAAAAACATGCAGTCAGGTTAATTGGAGACACTGAATTGCCCTATAGGGGAATGGGATGATGTATGAGGGTATGTGTGCGATGGACTGGCGTCCCGTCCAGGGTGTTACTGTGTGCCTTGCGCCTATTGAAAAGCTGGGATAGGCTCCAGCACCCCCCGCGACACTGACTGGATAAGCGGTTAAGAAAGTTAGTGAGTGAGTAAGGACAAGCATGGGCTCACTACAGACATCGCAAGTTGCAAAAACTCATTTCAGGGAGGTACCCCCGGACCAGGACCTCGACCCCGACCGCCCAAGCTCAAAAAAAAAAAAAAAGCTAAAAAAAAACCTCTCGCACACACCAAAGGATATGGGTGATAATAGAACCTTTAGGAGCTGCTAACTGAGCTACTAAGCTCACAAACACATTAATGTGTATTACATAGTGCACTAGATAGTGTGAAAGATAATAGATTTATGTTCCCTACATAGTGCACTAGATTGTATATTAGAAAAGAATTTATGTTCCTTACTTAGTGCACTAGATAGTGTACTAGATAACTGACTTATGTTTCTTACGTAATGCTTTAGGTAACGTATTAGTTGACGGATTTAGGTTCCCTACATAGTGCACTAAATTGTATATCAGATAACGGATTTATGTTCCCTACATAGTGCACTAGATGGTATTTTAGATATGAATTTATGTTCCCTACGTAGTGCACTAGATAGTGAATTAGACAATTGGTTTATGTTCCTACACAGTGCACTAGATTGTATATCAGATCATGGATTTACGTTCCCTACATAGTGCACTAGATAGTGTATTAGATAACGCATTCATGTTCACTACATAGTGCACTAGAAAGTATAACTAGATGATGATTTGTGTTCCTTACATAGTGCACTAGATAGTGTATTACATATTTAATTATGTTCCCTACACAGTGCACTAAATTGTATATCAGATAACGAATTTATGTTCCCTACATAGTGCACTAGATAGTATTTTAGATATGAATTTATGTTCCCTACGTAGTGCACTAGATAGTGAATTAGACAATTGGTTTATGTTCCTACACAGTGCACTAGATTGTATATCAGATCATGGATTTACGTTCCCTACATAGTGCACTAGATAGTGTATTAGATAACGCATTCATGTTCACTACATAGTGCACTAGAAAGTATAACTAGATGATGATTTGTGTTCCTTACATAGTGCACTAGATAGTGTATTACGTATTTAATTATGTTCCCTACATAGTGCACTAAATTGTATATCAGATAACGGATTTATGTTTCCTACATAGTGCACTAGATTGTATATCAGATCATGGATTTACGTTCCCTACATAGTGCACTAGATAGTGTATTAGATAACGCATTCATGTTCACTACATAGTGCACTAGAAAGTATAACTAGATGATGATTTGTGTTCCTTACATAGTGCACTAGATAGTGTATTACGTATTTAATTATGTTCCCTACATAGTGCACTAAATTGTATATCAGATAACGGATTTATGTTTCCTACATAGTGCACTAGATTGTATATCAGATCATGGATTTACGTTCCCTACATAGTGCACTAGATAGTGTATTAGATAACGCATTCATGTTCACTACATAGTGCACTAGAAAGTATAACTAGATGATGATTTGTGTTCCTTACATAGTGCACTAGATAGTGTATTACGTATTTAATTATGTTCCCTACATAGTGCACTAAATTGTATATCAGATAACGGATTTATGTTTCCTACATAGTGCACTAGATTGTATATCAGATCATGGATTTACGTTCCCTACATAGTGCACTAGATAGTGTATTAGATAACGCATTCATGTTCACTACATAGTGCACTAGAAAGTATAACTAGATGATCATTTGTGTTCCTTACATAGAGCACTAGATAGTGTATTACATAATTAATTATGTTCCCTACATAGTGCACTAAATTGTATATCAGATAACGGATTTATGTTCCCTACATAGTGCACTAGACAGTATATTAGACAATTGATTTATGTTCCCTACACAGTGCGCTAGATTGTATATCAGATCACGGAGTTAATACGCGATCGGGGAAAAAAGTGCGTGTGTGTGTGTGTCGCTCTTGGCCGCTCGTTCTAGATTCCGGGAGATTTTAACTTGCTGGCATCAGGGAGCCGCTATGTATACGCGGGAGACTCCCGGAACTTCTGGGAAAATTGGGATGTCTGTCACTAGGTTTTCGAACACACCCAGTGTAGAAAAGTTCAGAGATTCAGAACTCCTCGGAGGACGGACTACGTGTTCTTCATACGCTGTGTAAGGACCCTGATTGGCGGAAGAGACGCCTGTGCGGAAAGCAGGGCCGAGAAGAGGAGGGCTGCGCACGTGTCGGAAGAGGCGTGTACAGCGACGTGTTCTCCTCGGATGCAATCTGGTATCTCTGGTAGCAGCGGAAGACGAAATCGAGTGCGCTAAATCGGGAGTGGAACGAAAAGGTGTGGAAACTTTTTGAAGAACGCTTGTATCTATTTTGCACTTAATTCAACATTTTAATTCAGTTCCTCCATTAGTGAAACCATTGCTGCTGTGGTATTTAGATTTTACACATGCTAATATTCTATTCAGCACCGGAGCTCATGGTGGTTCATCCACTGTCACTCCCACAGCGATTTCAACTTTGATCCACACACCAATGAAGCGCTGGGTGCTAAAAATGATCACGTGCCTATTATTAATGCACGCTAATCAAGCCTGGTGATGGATGATTATGATGTTGGTGGTGATTCATGACATGGCCAAAAGAAGTAACAACATGAAAAGTGCAAAACAATGCAATTTCACATCTGGGCTTGTGCAAACCTAAGGAGGCACATCCCTTTGAAAAGTTTCCCCGTGTAGATTAGCACCCACTCGAGACGGCTAATTGCCTGCAGCTGAAGGGCCTAATTGAGCCGCTGCAGTTTGCGGGCCTATTTTCATACAAATCATGGCAAATGCATAATAAGCCGAGCGGAAATACAAACAGCCCACGCCGCCTAGACCTCCAAAAACACATCAAAGGCTGTGCCATGCGCAGCTTCCTGTTTGCCAGAGCGGTTCTAGGAAAGAAGCGATGCGAGGCTCCGGATGTGTGCTGGCTGATCAATTGGCGAGCGGATCCATGAAAAACGAGATTTTGTGAGGGGTTTTTGATGCGTTTCAGATATTTCTCTGGGTTTGGTTGTACCCCTATTATAGTCTATTTCATGTAACCAGAAAGCCTAATTATGAATGAAACGGATGGAAGCAGAAAAGCTGGTTTACAGTATGCAAGGAAAAACGCTGCACCAAGCAGCAGGACTTCTCATGTTCTATATACACCGATCAGCCATAACATTAAAACCACCTCCTTGTCCATTTTATCAGCTCCACTTACCATATAGAAGCACTCTGTAGTTCTACAACTACTGACTGTGGTCTATCTGTTTCTCTACATGCTTTGTTAGCCTTCTTTCATGCCGTTCTTCAATGGTCAGAACTCTCCCAGGACCACTACAGAGCAGGATTGCGTCAGGCTTCCTCTCCACCAATGCCGATCCCTGCGCTGATTGAGGAGAACGAAGCTAACCCACGCCCCCTCTGACACGTGGGCAGCATGCCGTACGCATCTTATCACCTACACTTTGACGAGTGCAGTGCAGCTCAGCGTTGTGTACGGAGAGACACACCCTGAGAGCACTCTTTTCTCATCTCTGTGCAGGCGCCACCAATCAGCCAGCAGAGGTCGTAATTGCACCAGTCATGAGAGAGAGAGAGAGAGACCCCATCCGGCTTAGTCCCGCCCATTTCTAAACGACAGGCCTGAATCGTTGTTCATGTAGCCGCTCAGCCTAGCTGAGATTCGATACGATGTATTCGAGATCCCAGCTCTGGTTCCAGCGTGTGTTTTTACCTCTGCGGCACCTGAGCGGCCCGCTGATGGGAGTTTTTTAACACCTCGCTGTCACTGCTGGACTGAGAATAGGTTACAAACCAAAAAAATATCTAGCCAACAGCGCCCCGTGGGCAGCGTCCTGTGACCACTGATGAAAGTCTAGAAGACGACCGACTCAAACAGCAGCAATAGATGAGCGATCGTCTCTGACTTTACATCTACAAGGTGCCGTGATGAAGAGATAATCAGTGTTATTCACTTCACCTGTCAGTGGTCATGTTATGCCTGGTCGGTGTATATCCGAGCGTGGGACCAGCACTAAAGGTGCATTGCTGTGCCCCCCCCATGACCCCTCCCCAACAGCTAGGTTTACGTAACACCATTAGCCGGCCAGGAATTTAAACCCCAGGAAGTCGAGCACGAGCACTGCTGATACCAGCAGTGTAGCTCTTACGTTTATGCCACACAAGCTCACAAGAGTATGTTTAAGGTTCCCCACAGATTTGTACCAGATATGTTCGATAGCTTTTTCATGACTTTTACTGGACTAATAAAAATCAATTTCTCTCAGCACAAACTAAACTGTAGCAGTTAATGGTGTGTGTTTTGTTCGGCTGCCTTGGTGTGATACCCGAGTATGATGACTAATAATATAAATCAATACCAATCGTTTCTTTTGCAGTCTTCTCAGTGTGTGATTTTTTAATCTAAGCATGTCTTGTTAGGGCAGATTTTCTCTTACACATATTTATTATATGACTTTTGATTACTGAGTTCACACTTATTCAGCATTTCTATTATTCCTTGGGAAAACGGTGTTACCATACAAATGACAGTACATGTAAGTCTTTTTTAATGAAACTGCCATAAAACATAGCTGGTTATTTAAAATTAACTTTATGTTATCAGCCATAACATTAAAACCACCTCCTTGTTTCTATACTCACTGTCCGTTTAATCAGCTCCACTTACCATATACAGTGTATCACAAAAGTGAGTACACCCCTCACATTTCTGCAAATATTTTATTATATCTTTTCATGGGACAACACTATAGAAATAAAACTTGGATATAACTTAGAGTAGTCAGTGTACAGCAGTGTAGATTTACTGTCTTCTGAAAATAACTCAACACACAGCCATTAATGTCTAAATGGCTGGCAACATAAGTGAGTACACCCCACAGTGAACATGTCCAAATTGTGCCCAAAGTGTCAATATTTTGTGTGACCACCATTATTATCCAGCACTGCCTTAACCCTCCTGGGCATGGAATTCACCAGAGCTGCACAGGTTGCTACTGGAATCCTCTTCCACTCCTCCATGATGACATCACGGAGCTGGTGGATGTTAGACACCTTGAACTCCTCCACCTTTCACTTGAGGATGCGCCACAGGTGCTCAATTGGGTTTAGTCCATCACCTTTACCTTCAGCTTCCTCAGCAAGGCAGTTGTCATCTTGGAGGTTGTGTTTGGGGTCGTTATCCTGTTGGAAAACTGCCATGAGGCCCAGTTTTCGAAGGGAGGGGATCATGCTCTGTTTCAGAATGTCACAGTACATGTTGGAATTCATGTTTCCCTCAATGAACTGCAGCTCCCCAGTGCCAGCAACACTCATGCCGCCCAAGACCATGGTGCTACCACCACCATGCTTGACTGTAGGCAAGATACAGTTGTCTTGGTACTTCTCACCAGGGCGCCGCCACACATGCTGGACACCATCTGAGCCAAACAAGTTTATCTTGGTCTCGTCAGACCACAGGGCATTCCAGTAATCCATGTTCTTGGACTGCTTGTCTTCAGCCAACTGTTTGCGGGCTTTCTTGTGCGTCAGCTTCCTTCTGGGATGACGACCATGCAGACCGAGTTGATGCAGTGTGCGGCGTATGGTCTGAGCACTGACAGGCTGACCTCCCACGTCTTCAACCTCTGCAGCAATGCTGGCAGCACTCATGTGTCTATTTTTTAAAGCCAACCTCTGGATATGACGCCGAACACGTGGACTCAACTTCTTTGGTCGACCCTGGCGAAGCCTGTTCCGAGTGGAACCTGTCCTGGAAAACCGCTGTATGACCTTGGCCACCATGCTGTAGCTCAGTTTCAGGGTGTTAGCAATCTTCTTATAGCCCAGGCCATCTTTGTGGAGAGCAACAATTCTATTTCTCACATCCTCAGAGAGTTCTTTGCCATGAGGTGCCATGTTGAATATCCAGTGGCCATTATGAGAGAATTGTACCCAAAACACCAAATTTAACAGCCCTGCTCCCCATTTACACCTGGGACCTTGACACATGACACCAGGGAGGGACAACGACACATTTGGGCACAATTTGGACATGTTCACTGTGGGGTGTACTCACTTATGTTGCCAGCTATTTAGACATTAATGGCTGTGTGTTGAGTTATTTTCAGAAGACAGTAAATCTACACTGCTATACAAGCTGTACACTGACTACTCTAAATTATATCCAAGTTTCATGTCTATAGTGTTGTCCCATGAAAAGATATAATGAAATATTTGCAGAAATGTGAGGGGTGTACTCACTTTTGTGATACACTGTACCAGTCCATCTGTTTCTCTACATACTTTTTTAACCTGCTTTCACCCCATTCTTCAATGGTCAGGACCCCCACAGAGCAGGTATTATTTAGGTGGTGGATCATTCTCGGCACTGGAGTGACACTGACATGGTGGTGGTATGTTAGTGTGTGTTGTGCTGGTATGAGTGGATCAGAGACAGCAATGCTGATGGAGTTTTTAAACACCTCACTGTCACTGCTGGACTGAGAATAGTCCACCAAGCAAAAATATCCAGCCACTTGATGAAGGTCTAGAAGATGACCGACTCAAACAGCAGCAATAGATGAGCGATCGTCTCTGACTTTACATCTACAAGGTGGACCAACTAGGTAGGAGTGTTTAACAGAGTGGACAGTAAGTGGACACGGTGTTTAAAAACTCCAGCAGCGCTGCTGTGTCTGATCCACTCATACCAGCACAACACACACTAACACACCACCACCATGTTAGTGTCAGTGCAGTGCTGAGAATGATCCACCACATAAATAATGCCTACTCTGTGGGGGTCCTGACCATTAAAGAACAGGGTAAAAGAAGGCTAAAAAAGTATGTAGAGAAACAGATGGACTACAGTCAACTTCTATATGGTAAGTGGAGCTGATAAAATGGACAGTGTGTGTAAAAACAATTGTTTTAATGTTATGGCTGATCGTATATATCATTATTACAGCTTTCTGTTATGAGAAAATCCAGGACTCATGGAAAAACTAGAGCAAACATATAGTGCCTCAGTCAGTGAATATATTAAAGCCATTATTTCTAGACTTTTAAAATAAAATAAAAGCTCTTGCAATGGCCTCTGCTAAAATTCAACTACTTGTTATGAAGTGGAAGCTGGTGGCTTAGTAAATACAACTGTTATATTTTGCCTAGATCCAGAAGCTGTGTAAATATTAACTGTCACTGCCCTTACATGATGTGATATATTCTACCCATATTACACAAAAGGTTTTTTTTTTTTACCCACCGTTGGGACATGATCTTGAAAGCATCAGGGAGGTAGCAGTTGATATTTTCCATCTGGAACGGGTCGGCGTCACAAATCTTGTCGTCCGTGCGCCCATAATTGGCGCTCTCAATCATGATGACATCACTTCCTGGACAGCGCAGGTCAATAGAATAACCCTCACACGACAGCTCCCGCCTGACCAAACCGAACGGCAGTGCTGCCCGACTGAAGCCTGGGGGAGCGGAGAGAGAGAGAGAGAGAGAGGAAAAAAAAAAAAAAAGCAGAGAGAATAAATCAAAAACAGAAATATAAGTACTCTGACAAGAAGTATCAAGAGGAAATTGGGGGGAAACACACTGGACGTTATTTCAAAGGCTGCCAGGCTGACGTTAAGACGAATGAGACATCCAGAGCAACATGAGCCACGGGACTGCTGGTTTCAGAAAGAGGCACACCGATGGAAAAAAAAACCCCAACAAAAAAACCAAATCAATATTTAATATCTCGGGGAGTTCATGATATGTTTGAAAAAGTGCCGTTTACATAAGAAAAAAATACTATGAGCTATTTCCTTTCAGCTAAAATGAATGCTAATACTAAGCACTGAGATTAGATATTTTGACCGGATGGGCAATCTAATACATAAGATGTCTGACGTGTTTAAAAAATGAACCGGGCAAACAAGCATGAACGACGCAAATGATAACTTTGACAGTACAAGAGTAGACAAGCACGGCTAAAGAGAAAAAAAAAGGCAGGCTAAGCGTGGGGAGAGAAAAAAATCAATACTCTTCCTTTGTGTTCTGCAAATGCTAGCAGTGCCAAATAACTATGGTTAGGGGGTGAAGCAATCTCTTCCAACAAATCACTTTTTAAAGCAGTTTGATTTCAGAACTGTGATGTTCAACATGAAGGAGTCAATTGTATCTTTAATCTTAAAACTACCACAAGGCAATATGATAAATTACCTCTCAAACAAAGGAGACCTGTTAATTACATGGTGGAAGCAAAATGAGGCCTGCAAAGGTATGTGAGCTTTAATTGTATATTTGCTCCAGCAGGCCCGGTAGAGTTGTTCTGTCAAGCAGAGGAGTTTGTTCCCTTCTGACAATAAAATTCCAGTGGAACCACACTGGATAATCAGGGTGTGTCCCAGTGGGTGGTCGGAGACAAGTTGCGGTGAATATGATGTCAGGACTTAAACGGTGTGGAACAGTAGAGCTGTACCGTATGTACTGAGACAGAGATGAATTGCTACAACACACAAGGGTCACTAACCAGTGCCGCTTATCTCACACTGATTTATTTACATTGCATGCGAGTCTAATGAGAAAGCATGACAAAGGGAAAGTTAAGTTTAATTTATGCAACAATGTGATTTTTTTTTTTAAGACAGACTGCCTAAAAATTGAAATGAACCGGGTGCGATAATGGTTTTCTTACTATTGCAAGCAGAGATGGGGACCACAGCGACTTCAGACTCGACTCGGACTCGTTTCAAATGACTCTGAGTCAACTCATGACTCGCAAAAAAATGACTTGTAAACAACAGGAATTCCTAGCGTCAGCATGTGTTAACATTAGTTACGTGTGACAATTATATATGTATACCGATCAGACATTAAAACCACCTCCTTGTTTCTACACTCACTGTCCATTTTATCAGCTCCACTTCCCATATAGAAGCTGACTGTACTCCATCTGTTTCTCTGCATGCTTTGTTAGCCCCCTTTCACCCTGTTCTTTAATGATCAGGACCCCCACAGAGTAAGTATTATTTAGGTGGTGGATCATTCTCAGCTCTGCAGTGACACTGACATGGTGGTGGTGTGTTATTGTGCTGGTACGAGTGGATCAGACACAGCTACCTAGTTGGTTCACCTTGTAGATGTAAAGTCAGAGACGATCGCTCATCTATTGCTGCTGTTTGAGTCGGTCATCTTCTAGACCTTCATTAGTGGACACGGGATGCTGCCCATGTGGCGCTGTTGGCTTGATATTTTTGCTTGGTGGACTATTCTCAGTCCAGCAGTGACAGTGAGGTGTTTAAAAACTCCATCAGCATTGCTGTGTCTTATCCACTCATACCAGCACAACACACACTAACACACCATCACCATGTCAGTGTCACTGAGTGCTGAGAATGATCCACCACCTAAATAATACCTGCTCTGTAGTGGTCCTGGGAAAGTCCTGACCATTGAAGAACTGCATGAAAGGGGGCTAACAAAGCATGCAGAGAAACAGATGGACTACTGTCAGTAATTGTAGAACTACAAAATATATATACATATCCACAATGCATGCAATGGGTAAATGTTACAGCCAGCTTCCGGCATAGTGATAAAACGTCGCTCCCTACTTCCAACACAATAGATGCACTTACCCTTTTCAGATCACAAAAAATAAACCGGTTCTTACTTCCCTCAGATACTTACACCTTGACTAATCCATGTTGTACAAAAATGCACATTTTCTTGAGGTCAAGCAGTTTTGTTTATTAGCTCATAGACCCTGATTTACTAAAGGCTGGCGGTGTGTAAAAATATGTGCTCTAGTGAGCTAAAGAGAAATAGAGTTTTACAGTGAAGACCATCACATTTTATACACATGGCTGTTTGATAGTGACTCACTGACTTAACATAGTATGGTAGTGTAGTGTTTGTTTATTAGGATTTTAACGTCATGTTTTACACTTTTGGTTACATTCACGACAGGAACGGTAGTCACTCACCACACAAGGTTCATCAGTTCACAAGGTTATATTGAACACATAATGGACAATTTAGTGTCTCCAATTCACCTCACTTGCATGTGTTTGGACTGTGGGAGGAAACCCACGCAGACACGGGGAGAACATGCAAACTCCACACAGAAAGGACCCGGACCGCCCCACCTGGGGATCGAACCCGGGACCTCCTTGCTGTGAGGCGACCGTGCCGCCCGTAGTGCAGTGTAACATAGTGTAGTGTCATTTACTTTAGGGAATCCTGTTAATTAAAAACATACTTAAACAAGCACTGTGCATATAGCAGATTATGCTGCCTGTGTGTTAAGTTTGCTAATATAACAAACGTATAGGTTTATAATAATAAGCCTTTTGCTAAAATAATAATTCAATTATTAAATGTAAACATGTCAAGAAAGAGAAATTATTTTGTATTCTGTTTAATTATTGTTAGTTGTTGTGGCATGGTTTATCAACATGAATGCTTTTTAACCTCCCGCATGGGTTCGATCCCCAGGTCCTTTCTGTGTGGAGTTTGCATGTTCTCCCCGTGTCTGCGTGGGTTTCCTCCGGGTGCTCCGGTTTCCTCCCACAGTCCTAAGACATGCAAGTGAGGTGAATTGGAGATACAAAATTGACCATGACTGTGTTTGATATATAACCTTGTGAACTGATGAACCTTGTGTAATGAGTAACTACCGTTTCTGTCATGAATGTAACCAAAGTGTAAAACATGACGTTAAAATCCTAATAAACAAACAAACAAACAGACCTTCCACTTGGCTATCTGACCACGTAGAGAGAATCATTTTCTAAGCCAGGACTGTTTAGTTCTAACCTTTGAAACAAAGACTCTGAATCACCACGTTTTAAAGCATTCCGAAACACGTTTTCATTAGCTCTTGCATCATGAATGGCAAGTTTAAGGCCGAGCAGGTAAAGCGAGTGGGGGGTTATGTTTCGGATTGGATTTGGCCAAGTATGTCCCCGAACACAAGCTAGGCTGTGTCAGAAGCGCACTGACTGCACACTGTGAGTTAGAGGTCGACCCGGTGAGTCATTTCATCCCTCTGTGTTCGAGATTGTCCGAGTCAGAAACCGCAAGGCTGTGGCTGTGAGTCCAGCATGCCAGCGAAAGAGGTCGAAGCTTTACACTGTATGGGGTGATGTGGAATCAATTTTTGATAGCAAAATAGAGAAAGACAAAATGAAGTCTGATCACAGTGCTATTTTGTGATTGTCTAATACATACATGCCATTTACCTGATTAAAATTCAGTATCGTGTGTAGATGGGAAATGTTTAAGGTAAATAGACCTTCGCTGGGTTTGTACATTTTTGTCTTGTTTTTTATTCATTAGAATTCAGTCAATCAATCGGCTTTAGGCTAGAGTCCGAGTCAAGTCACGAGTAAATATAATGTACACAAAACATACACCGATCAACCATAACATTAAAACCACCTCCTTGTTTTTACAATCACTTATCACATAGGAGCACTTCGTAGTTCTACAATTACTGACTGTAGTCCATCTGTTACTCTGAATGCTTTGTTAGGCCCCTTTCATGCTGTTCTTCAATGGTCAGGACCCCCACAGAGTAGGTATTATTTGGGTGGTGGATCATTCTCAGCACTGCAGTGACACTGACATGGTGGTGGTGTGTTAGTGTGTGTTGTGCTGGTATGAGTGGATCAGGCACAGCAGCACTGCTGGACTAAGAAAAGTCCACCAAGCAAAAATATCCAGCCAACAGCGCCACGTGGGCAGCGTCCTGTGTCCACTGATGAAGGTCTAGAAGATGACCGACTCAAACAGCAGCAATAGATGAGCGATCGTCTCTGACTTTACATCTACAAGGTGAACCAACTAGGTAGGAGTGTCTAATAGAGTGGACGGTGAGTGGACATCTGATCCACTCGTACCAGCACAACACACACTAACACACCACCACCATGTCAGTGTCACCGCAGTGCTGAGAATGATCCACCACCTAAATAATACCTGCTCTGTGGTGGTCCCGTGGGGGTCCTGACCATTGAAGAACAGGGTGAAAGAAGGCTGAAAAAGTATGTAGAGAAACAGATGGACTACAGTCAGTAATTGTAGAACTTCAAAGTGCTTCTATATTGTAAGTGTAAGTCTTTTACACTCTAAATCATATGCACCTTAAAAACATTATGTACAGGTTACTAGAAATGTGCAAGATCCTACGTTGCTAAATCACCTGAGACTAGATTAGTACGTACCTCCAGTACAGTCCCAAAATGCAGAGCTTTACTACTACATAATGAAGACACTCCTAACTGGTGTTGCGTTCTTCAATTTAGACAAATGGCTAGACTAATAATACAAGAAAAGACAAAGGCTGAGGTCATTTTTGGGTTAAGTATCTCTTTAATTGTTTAAATTAAACAATTTTTTACACGAAGCCTTTACACAAGACCTTTGCAACGGGGCTAAAAGCTTGCTTAAATGATTGAGCTTGTTCGACTGTGCCGGTCAGAGCAAACACTTGTCAGGCCAGGAGTTTAAATGCCAGATGGAGGTCAGACGGAGCCACATCTGAATAATGTGTCATTGAGGCATTGACACAAAAAGGGCACAGTTCGAACACAGCGAAAGTGAAGTCAGAGAGAGAGAGAGAGAGAGAGAGAGAGAGAGAGAAGGACGAATTGAGAAGGGTACAGGAAGCCTACACTATGGTCAATTACGATTCATTTAAAATATTTCCTGATTGATTCGAGAAGCATGAAAGTTCAATAGTTTGATTAAGTTTAAATTTAATTTTATGTAATTATTTACATTTCGATTTGATTCTGTCTGTTGATTTCAGTCTGCCACGGATCCGCTGTAGTTCAGAAAGGAAGTATGCCTATTTAGTAGTAATTGATTTAGACATGAAAATCACTTAGCTGTTTAGCACAACAAATAACTACTGGGGATGCAGTCAGATTTTATAGTGCCACTGTTTATGATTTGAATAATATAAAAGCATTAAACTATATTAAAGGTTTTTTTTACACTTGTACACATAAGTAGAGCATGAGCACTGACAGTAGGTAGGGAGAAATCTCTATTTAGTGAGAAAGAAAGAGATATCAAGCTTCACACTTCATTTAAATAAATTGTCTGCTTTGTTTCTACACTCACTGTCCATTTTATCAGCTCCACTTACCACATAGAAGCACTTTGTAGTTCTACAATTACTGACTGTAGTCCATCTGTTTCTCTGCATCATTTTTTAACCTGCTTTCACCCTGTTCTTCAATGTTCAGGACCCCCACAGAGCAGGTAATATTTAGGTGGTGGATCATTCTCAGCACTGCAGTGACACTGACATGGTGGTGGTGTGTTAGTGTGTGTTGTGCTGGTATGAGTGGATCAGACACAGCAGTACTGCTGGAGTTTTTAAACACCGTGTCCACTCACTGCCCACTCTATTAGACACTCCTACCTAGTTGGTCCACCTTGTAGATGTAAAGTCTAGAGACGATCGCTCATCTATTGCTGCTGTTTGAGTCTGTCATCTTTTAGATCATCATCAGTGGTCACGGGACGCTGCCCACGGGGCTCTGTTGACTGGATGTTTTTGGTTGGTGGACTATTCTCAGTCCAGCAATGACAGTGAGGTGTTTAAAAACTTATCCACTCGTACCAGCACAACACGCACTAACACAGTGTCACTGCAGTGCTGAGAATGATCCACTACCCAAGTAATACCTGCTCTGTGGTCATCCTGTGGGGGGTCCTGACCATTGAAGAACAGCATGAAAGGGGGCTAACAAAGCATCCAGAGAAACAGATGGACTACATTCAGTAATTGTAGAACTACAAAGTGCTTCTATATGGTAAGTGGAGCTGATAAAATGGACATTGAGTGTAGAAACAAGGAGGTGGGTTTTATTGTTATGAAGTGTGGGTGGGTCTTATTGGTTTGTCCTGGGCGAGGCCATGCGATGAATTGAATTAATGCCGTGTCCTGGGTATTGCTGCCCTGCGTCAAGTGACCACTGACCAGAATTAAGGTGTTAAGGTGCCCTTAAGGTTTCAAGCATAGTCAAATCCTTATATGCCTTTTTTGGGTTTAGATAGAAGCAATCAGCCTGCTGAGAAGCCGCTTCATCAATAACGCTCCTAAAGCCATATTTATGACCGTGATGCAGTGTATTGTGGTTAATAATGCTTAAGGGCAAATTTGTATTCATGAATGCTTGCTATTAAATAAGCCTGGTTAATTCACAGGCTCTAGGTTTGCTCAAAGTGGATCTCATATTAAGCAAATGCTCTTATCATACGTCTCTGTTTTTATTATTTAAAAAAAAAAAAAAAAAAGAATATTTCATGCAAGCGATTGTGCAAACTGTTGTACTTGCATCATGTCAATAATTCTACCATAGAAGTCTGGAATGTCTTGCCGCACAAAGCGATAAGACCCTTTTGATTCTTATGCAGATAGACAGTGTTCCTATTATGCTGGTAATGTACAGAGTCATTTGTCATTGTGGGCTGGCAAGTTTCTCCACTAGTGGAACACAAGGGAGCAAATTGTGGTGCCGGTGGAGGGGGCTTCAGCATGCAGATCCTATCTCAACATGCTTTGATTGGTTAAAATCAACCTAAAAGATCTACCCAGCAGCAAAAAAATAGAATAAAAGATAAAGAAAAACAGCGCCTTTTTTAGTTTACCAACATGCACCTGTATGAAAGATGCTCCTGATAGTCCACCGCTGTTGCTATGGAAGAGAACGATGTAAATGAACTGGGGCAAACTGTGGCCATGAATACAAATGATTCTCAGAGCCAGGATTTACCAGTCAGCCCCTGCGTATCAGACAGTGCATCACCAAACATTACCAGTGTTCTACTTGTGTACAATGCATACATAGAGTAAAAAATGGTAGCACATTGCATAGCCCGGTTAACCCTTGTGTAGTCTTAAGATTCTGTATACCCCTTTCCTAAGGGTCATAGATGACCTGCCCTCCCTTAACCCCTAAATAAGACAGCTTAATTACATTTTAAAACCCAAACCTGTTTGCATAAGGAGAACTTTGTGAATATCTGGGGTCACCTTAGGAAAACATTGAAATAAGATTGAGTGGATCTTATTTGCTGATCATATTGGTGGGTCATTTTTGACCCTTAAGACAACACCAGGTTTAATAAAACACATTCTCTGGGCTGAATGTGGACTCTGTTCATCTGCAAGGCCACATTCTTTCTGAAAAGACTGGCATGTTATCATGTATAAACTATGTGATGCGCGCACAGCAATGCATAAAGTGAGTGTCCTCCCTTATACGTACAGTATGCTATGTTTGTGTGAAAACTAGAAGGTCTAAGCAAAAAGGGGAAAAAAATCTGATTACGTATTCTGCTATTAAGCTAGTCCACTACGGCTAAGGCCGCTGAGGGTTTGAATTGTGCAGTAGTAATAATATGTGATATGTCACTCATATCTTCACTTACTATCTAGTGTAGTCTATGGTGCAATAAAAGAAGTGCAATATAGCCGCTCAGGTGGCGCAGCGGTAAAGTACGCTAGCGCAGGGGTTTTCAACCTGTGGGGCGCCCCCCCGAGGGCATTACGAGATTTTTTTACTTCTAAAACTAAAGCAATTCATTTTTCACCCACGGCAGACATATTTCATTACTCTAACTGACCACGCTCACACGCACGTTTAATGTTATTCAGTTCCGTCAGAAAAAAACCTTCAAAAAAGGGCTCACAGCGAAGATAACCGGTGTCAAAAGCAACGACCGCTGTTATAGGACGTGTTTGTGTCTTTAAGAGAGACGCTCTGTTCGCAGTATCGATTATGAGTGACTCGCGAGTCAATTCGTTTTAAGCGCAGCGTAAGTTTCTTTTCTCAGTCATCTCTCCGTGTTTACTGTTATAATGAATGTTGCGGTTGTAAATAAACACCAACTACTACAGAACATTTTGTGTGACTCGCTTACCTTAAAAAGCTCAGGCTTAATTATACTGAGTATTACCACAGTGTCAGAGTCGTTCTGCCTGTGGAGCTAAACGTTTTCAGTCAGAGCAGATGATCCCGAACTAACCAACTTAGTAATTGATGAACTTTTGTCTATGCTCTGTGAAGTAACGTTTTCTGCTCTCATCTACATCAAAAAGCAAGAACCGCTTATGATTTACCAAAGTGAACCACGAATTTATATAATGTGCTGATAGAATCGGCTCAGATGGGGTCGGTCTGTATTATCTTTTTAAAATAATATTTTCAATCAGCAAAATTATATAATGTGCACAACATTAATTACGTTCTTTTAGCTTGTCAGAAGCTTTCTCAATGATTTCTGTGCGGTGGTTGACGAAGGGGAGGGGGCGTGGCGCAAGTTCACGGTTGGCACACGAAGGGTGGGCGCATGTCCAAAAAGGTTGAAAACCTCTGCGCTAGCGCACCAGATTTGGGGTTTCGAATACATCGTATCGAATCTCAGCTCTGCCTTCCAACTGGGTTGGACGGCAGCATGAACAACGATTGGCTGTTGTTCAGTGTTAGAGGGTAAGAAAGTTGGATCATAGGTCCTCATAACTGGTGCAACTGTGGCCCCTGCTGGCTGACTGATGGCGCCTGCATAGGGCTGAGGAATAATGCTGATAGGGGTGTGGCCCTCCGTACACAGTGCCCGTCAATTGTATGAACTCGACTCGTGCAGGTGAAAAATGCAGTCTGTACAGCGGAGGGGGCGTATGTCAGTTGAGAGGCGTCCTCAGTCAGATTGGGGGGGGGATTGGGGGAAAAAGTGGGAAAAATTATTAAATAAATTTAAAAAAAAGTGCAATATGTAATATATTCTTCATATTTTTAATGTACAGTATATACTATATGTTTACGATAATATATGTACATCACTTTAACTACACACTGTGTGCAATTTTTTCACTTAGTTGTGTATTTTTTCCTGGCTTCATATTGCTGTAACAAGTTAATTTCCCCAAAGGAATCAATAGTCTTATCTTATCTTATCTTAGTGCTATCAGCTGGTCAAGCATCTACACAGACATGAATGCTAATTTCCTTGGTGGGGTGTGTGAGTGGGTGTTGGTGGACACAGCCATGCGATGGATCTGTGCCATGTCCTGAGTATTGCTGCCTTGCACCCAGTGCTGCTCTGCACCCTGATTACATATTCCGTTCACTTCAATACATTTGGGGCTTTACTCTGCAGCGGTCAGTTTTTTTTTGCCTTTAAACCTACGTGTAAGGACCTATAGATATACACACCCTGTTTTGCTAGTGGATTTAAACTACTTTTTTGCTTACGAATTTGAACTGAGCATTTTGCATACCTTATATAAGCAATAATGTAGCGGCAAGGTGGGTTCATATTAAATTCCTGTTCATTGCAACATCGGTTCTGTATATGAGCGTATGAATGTACAGACAGCTTCAATGCACCTTGGAATAGATTTTACAAGTCTCTAGAATTACTGGAGGGATGTAAGCTATTTAGTGGTTGCTACAGCGGATCGTTCTGGTCCACATACCTGTTTTCACACACACACACATAAATAAAATCTATCAATTGCTGTTTTAATAACTGTGCTACAAGGCACTGTTTTGCACAGTTGTCCAAAATCTCTCGTTCTGACTGAAAAGTCAACCAGTTACACTGCCACTACTGGGCCGCTCAGGTGGCGCAGCGGTAAAAACACACGCTGGAACCAGAGCTGGGATCTCGAATACATCGTATCGTATCGAATCTCAGCTCTGCCTGGTGGCTAAGGCTAAGCGGCCACATGAACAACGACTGGCCTGTTGTTCATATAGGCGGGACTAAGCCGGATCGGGTCTCTCTCTCATGACTGGTGCAATTACGACCTCTGCTGGCTGATTGATGGCGTCTGCACAGAGATGAGAAAAGAGTGCTCTCAGGGTGTGTCTCTCCGTACACAACGCTGGGCTGCACTGCACTCGTCAAAGTGTGGGTGATAAGATGCATACGGCATGCTGCCCACGTTTCGGCATGACGAATCGGGCAATTGGATGCACTAAAAAAGGAGAGAAAGGGGAGAAAAGAAAAAAACTACTACTACTGAAGCTCCTGCCATCTGTGTACCAATAATGAACCCTCATTTAGTCACTTTGATTTTTGTCCTATTTGCCATTCTTATTCAAAGCTGAGGTCAGTTGGGCTTAGCAATTTTCTAGATAGAATCCGAATATGAGCATGGTAAGATATTAATTATCTAATTGTATCATGCAGTGCATTGTATTTAAATATTCAACATGGAATACTGTTTAATTACACAGTTTTATACAGTTTATTCTGTACACAGAAGACGTTTTATTCTGGTAAAACTAATTACCCTGCAAATGTAATAATATATGAACTGAAACACTCCACACTGAGTATTTATTCTATCTATTGTTTATTTAGTATTTGTTCTATTATGTGCATCTTTAATCAAAATGTACTTTTCACATGTTAGCAAATTAATATTTGTTTTATTGCTGTTAAGTCTTGAGGGTTTTTTTATAGCTTTATGGTTGAACATTTTCACTATTTCAGGGTTGATTGTAAACCTTGTGCCTTAACCAATACACAAGAGGCTATGCAGTCCGTGTGATAAACTATAGTATTAGTAAATTAACTGAAAATGTTGGACACAGTGTGATCGCACAGACGGAAATAAAAAAATAAATTAAAAAAAACTGTTGCAACTAGGGCTGGGCGGTATATCGTGAATATCGATATATTTAATATTACTTTTTACACGATGTTAAAAATGACCATATTCGATATATCGAGTATGTCTAGGTTACCTTTAGAGAACATTTAAAACGGAGCACAAGCGCTGTGCATAACGCATTTTCTAGCAAACTGAATCACTGAGTAAAGAGTCAGAAACGACTCTTTTCAAACGAATTATTCACTGGAATCGAATCAGGGAGCTGTGCTCTTATCTAGTTCCTTTGTGAAAGAGATTCATTCGTGGTTCAAACTTTGAAACACAGCTGTATAAACCAATCAGAGCTTCCGAATTCAAATTTTGGCCGGAATTTTAATCTCTCTCTTGATTGGCTGTAAAGGCATAAGTGACAGTATAGTGAACGAATTACCAGTTTCAACTTTTCACCTTATAGGAGGATAAACACAGTTGGAAATGGATTTATACGTTCTGGAAATATTCTGGAAACATATAAGGTGGCCTTCAAGAAGAAAAACAAGGTGATTATATCCCTAATGGAACAACACGCAGGTACGCGGTGGTTATGATTTTATGTTGCTGTGTGGTTGATTTGGGTCGTGGTGCTGTTTAACGTGCGCTTTCATTTTGCAATGATAGCAAAGCATGATCATATATTGAACTTTTTCGGGATTTGATGCTCTTATATTTGAAGTAAAGTGGACAGCATAAATATGAGATTCTGCTGGTTTGTTTGATATAATTATTGTCGATATGAATACAATTACAGCCTTGTAATAATACAAAATACAAACACTGTAATTCTGTCAGAATTGATCAGAACTACAATGTTTTGTGTTTTTAAGATAACTTGTAAAACAAATAAACTAAAACACGAGCAGTGGTCTACCACTGTACCTTAAGTTTACATTATATCATCGTATATCGCCACTTCTCAAAAGCATATCGAGATATGAGTTTTTTAGTCATATCGTACAGCCCTAGTTGCAACATGACTGGCAAGTAAAGCCCCTTTTTTGATATATGGGCTAGAAATGGCATAACAATATTTGCTTAAGTTTGTGTCCTTATGTTAGCATTTATGTGAACTTGCCTCCACATGAACTTAAACCAGGATAATGTTTTAACAGATAGGGAATATTTACATTAATACAACCAACATTTTCTGGTTGCTTTTCTTCCCCCGTTTGTGTAAATCTGACAATTGCATTGTAAAGCATTATGGAATCAGCTCTGCTAGAGGAAAGTAATTCAGGGCATTTTTGTTTGCTTTTAGCTACATTTGCTGTCGCTTTGAGCTGAGCTTGAGCTTACCTATTCCCTTCTCAACTTTCGTCAGCAAGCAAGCTTGTCAAGTGCGGGAGCAGAATAAGAGCAGAATAATTGCAGTCATTGCTAGCAATCCTTGCTCATTTGTACGCTGCATGCTGTACTGTCAGTACAAAAGCCATTCCGAGCTTACGCGGCCTGACAGTTGTCATGATCTTTTGTTGTGCGTCACTAGTAAACAATGCAGCGTCAAGCTTAGATATTCTGGTAAAATCACCAGCCGTCCGGCCATTCTCCAAACACCAGGTGCGCTTTTGAAAGCTGAACAATGTATTATAGTTTAGAACTAATTAATATATTGTTTTTTTATACATATTTTTACATTAAAAAAAGCGCGTGCTGGGCATCGTCCAATATTTCTTTTCCTGGTCAGTCTTCTTTCGTTAAACGAGGTTTTTTTATTACATCGCATGCTGATCTTACTCTCATATGTTTGTCATCTGGTGCATCATCAGTTTTCTTCCGAGCAAGATCACAACAGGATGATGTTACCGATGATGTCGATCTTAATCGCTCCCTGTGTGTTCATTACAACCACTTCGGCCATAGTTATGACCTGACAGATGGTCACTTTTCCAATTGATTTGCCTCGTTGAGGAAATTAAAATACTATTGCACCACAGAGACCGGGCTATGTCGTCGTCATATTAGCTAGGGCTCTCTAAACGTACCAATGTCATTCCAAAGGTGAGAAGTGAATTAGAGTAGAATCATGGGACAGTGGCCAGTAAGTGGATTTCACTCTACAAGCTCTACTTATTGTGCCAAACGCATTACGCAGAGCAGGTACAAGTAAGTGCATGTGTGTCTGTAGTGTTAAAAGGATGTTGTGTGAAAGTACACTTCTGTTGGAAATGGTTTATGTTACTATAATGGGGTAACATAACCAAACTATTGTTTTTCCACTTTACCCTAATCCTTTGTAATTAAAAACACCGGTATCACACAGCTCATTTTACAGCACTGAATTACAGCTGCACAATAGCACACTGTATTTACACAAATATTTACACGGGGGCAGAGCACTGTAGAGTGAAGTGGAGACCAAGAAGTCATTTGTGCGTTTGAACCGTGATTAAAAGGCCCCCTTTGCCCCTCGAATGGCTTTGACCGTACTGATGGAGTCATGTACGTCGGGACGACTGATAAAGCTCATTTATGAAAGGCCTCTTTTGTGTTCCGGTGTGGGGCCTGCTCGCCTGAGTTCAGAGTTGGCTACCTATCTGCCTGAAAGGAATTGAAAAGCGACCCTCGTGGTGAATGACCAGAATTCCTGATAAGGCTCAGTGTCAACAAGGCCAGGATGGCAGGGGGAGATCACAGTGATCATGGCAGGGGCTAATAGGTTACCATGGAAAGTGACCAAGCATTCTATTAAGTGTAGTGTTTTCTTCCTTCTTAATTAGAGGAAAAAAGTCATCTGTTCTAAACACTGGTTGAATCATGGAAGGATTACCGAGACAATTTACTACATACGAAAAGAAATTGAGACTTGCAGCCAAATTAAACGTTTACACTTGTAAGGGCCATGTCATGGAACATGACCTGTTTTTATCAGTTTATTGTTTATTGGATTGGTCCAGGTCTGCATGTTCTCCCCGTGTCTGTGTGGGTTTCCTCCGGGAGCTCCGGGTTCCTCCCACAGTCCAAAGACGTGCAAGTGAGGTGAATTGGAGATACAAAATTGTCCTGAACTGCTGAATCTGACGAATGTAACCAGTAACTACCTGTTCTGTCATGAATGTGACTAAAGTGTGTAAAGCATGACATTAAAATCCTAATGAATAAATAAATAAATAACCAATCACAGCCCTGTACACAGAAGGGTTTGATGCTCTCTGCATTGTGACACATTCACATCATCACCAGTATTAAAATTTGTAATCTGCATTGTGAGACACAGTAGCCCTTTTGTTGGTCCATATTAGTAGGCATAGCCTTTATGTCTTTCCTCTGACCACTGGTGGTGGGAGATGCTTCAACCCAGTCGTCTGACTATATTGATTTGACCTTTAACTGTTATAAAATAGGCACTGCTATGCACATATCTTGGGGCTAATGGATGTACATACAGCACGGCAAAATCTTTGTATTAATATCCCCTATCTCCCTTTACTATAAGCATGCTTCTTGCATTCTGGTTAAATATTTGACCTTGGCAGAATATTTGGCAGATTTGGCAGCAGTATAAAATTTCTTAGCGAGACTGCTAGAGATCAATGCAACTGACGCAACAAATCAAGGGCTTTATTAGTTGCGTCAGATGTGCTTGACATAAAACACATCAAATACCTGGATTGGCGGGAGGTTTGTCAACTGTAAGGTTTGATTGCATGTTAGAGCGCCGGCCAAAAAGTTAAGAGAGAAAATAATTGCCTTGCACAAGCAAGGAAAAAGACAGCAAAGGCAGAAAGCGGAAGCGATCACCTGCTACCACCAGATTCCTGAGAAGATTCCTGGTCAAAAAAACTTGAGTAAATGCAAAATACCTGCAGCACGATTTTGGAGGCAGGAGAAACGAAGGCGCATACTAAACGCTCCATACTCAAACTCCAGTCGCACGTAAGTTGCACATACAGCGAGTTCAGACTCGACTCGGACTCGATTCAAATGACTAGACTCGTGACTCGCAAAAAATGACTTGTGGACAACAAAAGTCAGCAACATTAGTTACGTGTGACAATTATGTATATGTATAGATATATATATATATATATATATATATATATATACAGTATATACTGTATATATATATATATATGATCCAACATCATTCAGATCGTGTCATTTTCTGCTCTCTAATAACGCTCCGGCCGCCGTAACCCGCAACGCACACAATGGGTAAATGTTCCAGCCAGCTTCCGGCGTAGTGATGAAGCGTCGCTCCCTACTCCCTAATATGAATCTCACTTAAAATGGTGGAATACACTACGTAGTGCGCTTCACAGTAACAGCTAATGTGAATGGAACGCTCCTACAGAATTGGCGCTAATGGTTGGACGACCGCTTTCTGAACCAATCAGACCTTCTGATTGTAATTTTTAGTAAAACATGCTGTTATTTGCATGTATTTAGTTTGCAGCGTCACACAGATGATGTGTCAGTGAAACGCTTGATCGGCTTTCTAACGAGTTCGTGTTTTACTTCACAACCGGGAAAAGTTTGAAGGTTTTTAATTATAAGCACATTTACAAAATAACGGAGTATATTCCTAATGGGACACACGGTTATACATTTAATAGCATCTGGAAGAACTCTAGCCTAATGACTCGTGACTTGAAACGAACTCTAGCCTAAAGACTCGTGACTTGACTCGAACTCTAGCCTAAAGACTCGTGACTTGACTCGAACTCTAGCCTAATGACTCGTGACTCGGACTCGGACATCTCTGCTACTGACCCAAAAGTACAAGAAAAGTCAGCTCCAATATGCCGAAAATAAATATATACTTTTTACTTTAAATGCTGGTTGTGGCAGTACAGAAAATAGTAATTTCAGGGTTATGGATTTGACACTTGAACTCATATTGACCTGCAAAGTATCTTATTGCTTGTACAAGCTTAGCTTCAGTAAGATCGATGTACATATCTGGTCATATGACTCCTCAGGGTGAACTCAGACCAATGAAAAAAATATATAAATAATAAAAAAAAATTGCAGATTAGTGCACATTGCAGGTATGAAGTACTGACTCGTACTGACCATTTGTTACAATGAACAGTTTTTGAGTCTACCCATTCACCTGTTTAGCGACCTCCGTATAACCTCTGTTGACAAGCTATTATTTGGGTGGTGAACCTTTCTCAGCACAGTGACAGTGACATGGTTGCATAGAAGTGGAATTACCATAAACAAAAGATGAAATATTGCAGATGTGGATCTAATAAAGTCAGTAGTGAGGGTACAGTGTTTCAAAAGCTCAGCAACACTAGTATGCTACTCCCTCTCTTACAAGGGTCATTCAAATTTGTTAAGTCCAGTCGAATTTATTTGTATAGCGCTTTTTACCATATACATTGTCTTAAAGCAGATTTACAGAATCCAGGACAGACAGACCAATGGTCACAGTGGAAAAGAAAAAGCTCATACAGTATCCATACAGTAATGGTGGTGTTACTACTTATATTCAAAATATCTAGCCAGTTGTGCTCCTATTCTGGTCCCAATGAATTGATGCACTTAGACAACATAAATGTGAATTAAAACAACAAGCTTGACAATGTAAAGCCATTTAGATTTTGCTTTAATAGCAAGGTTTTGTAAGGGCCGTGACAATTCTGTCTTCTCAATAAGAGCGATACCGGCTTTATCGATTGACATTTGAACTCATATTGACCTGTGAATTATCTAACTGCCTGCACATGCTTAGCATCAGTGGGTGACTATTTGCACACATTGCCATGTGAGATTTCTCAGAAAACACAAACTGATATTTAAAAGTTTAACACTTAGTTACAGACAAAATAGACACCCAAGACACTAACATGTATAATATATACTTCATGGCAGTCATTAAAAACCACAAAAGGAGTGTTTAAAAAAAAGAATGTAACATCTCCAGTCTGCCATCCAACACGTGTTTCTATTTTGTTTTTATGTCTGTAGTTCATCAGCGGTTCCTTTTACGCACCTGTTCCTTATAACCACTGATTAGTTTTTGTACATGCACCTCATATACACCGATCAACCATAACATTAAAACCACCTCCTTGTTTTTACACTCACTGTCCATTTTATCAGCTCCACTTACCATATAGAAGCACTTTGTAGTTCTACAATTACTACCTGTTGTCCATCTGTTTCTCTGCATGCTCTGTTACCCCCCTTTCATGCTGTTCTTCAATGGTCAGGACTCTCCCAGGACCACCACAGAGCAGGTACTCAGTACTCACTGCAGTATTCTCAGCACTGCAGTGACAATGACATGGTGGTGGTGTGTTAGTGTGTGTTGTGCTGGTATGAGTGGATAAGACACTGGGGCCAGTGATAGCTCAGCGGTTAAGGTAGTGGACTAGTAAACAGAAGGTTGCCGGTTCAAGCCCTGCCACCACCAAGTTGCCACTGTTGGGTCCCTGAGCAAGGCCCTTAACCCTCAATTGCTCATCGTGTTCCGCTCATTGTGTAAGTCGCTTTGGGAAAAAGCGTCTGCTAAATGCTGAAAATGTAAATGTAAGACACAGCAATGCTGATGGAACACCTCACTGTCACTGCTGGACTGAGAATAGTCCACCAACCGAAAATGTATCCAGCCAACAGCACCCCGTGGGCAGCGTCCTGTGACCACTGATGAAGGTTTAGAAGATGACCGACTCAAACAGCAGCAATAGATGAGCGATCGTCTCTGTGTCTGCTGTGGCTGCTGTGTCTGATCCACTCGTACCAGCACAACACACACTAACACACCACCACCATGTCAGTGTGGTGAATGAGAATGATCCACCACCCAAATAATACCTGCTTTGTGGTGGTCCTGTGGAGGTCCTGACCATTGAATAACAGCATGAAATGGGGCTAACAAAGCATGCAGAGAAACAGATGGACTTCAGTCAGTAATTGTAGAACTACAAAGTGTTCCTATATGGTAAGTGGAGCTGATAAAATGGACAGTGAGTGTAGAAACCAGGAGGTGGTTTTATTGTTATGGCTGATCGGTGTATACCTCTATTTGTTCCAGGCAGAATATTCTATAGCCATTTCTTTATACTATGCAAAGTGTTCAGTTTGCGTTCTTGATTTGTCTTTGTATGTATGTTCATGGTCCTTCATGGTCCATGGCTTTTTTTTTTTTGCTCTGCTGGTTTTGATCTCTGCCTGTTTATTGGATTATGATTATGGATTTGCCTGCAACAACCCTCACTGTCTGTTTCCTGACCTCTGCTATGAAGTGTGATGCTGATTCTTGGATTTACCTGAATTACAAGATCTCCAGTTTTGTGTGTGTTTAATTTCCCTGCCTGACCTCACAGATATATTTCCTTAATACTCAAAACACGTATTTTCTTTCCATGCTAATGATCATTAACACAGAATAGCTCAATGCACCTGCAAAAACTATCATTTCATTTCATAAAATGTTATTTTACATAATTGTGTTTTTATCTGGAGTTTGTTTTTATGGTCTCTTTGTATGTGAGCAGTTTAGGTCTTTTTAATGCAGTTGCCAATTGCTATGTGTGAACTACTCAACAACTCGATCTGAGGAGAGATATCTAGCATGTTAAGCGCGTCCAATTGCCCGATTGCGTCGCGCTTCCTCTCCATTAATGCCGAACCCCGCTCCGATTTGAGGACAACGAAGCTAACCCACGCCCCCTCCGGCACACGGCCGTATGCATTTTTTTACCCACACTAGGCGAGTGCATATATGCGAATCAGCCTTGTGCACGGAGAGACACACCCTGATCCGCACTCTTTCCCCGCCTCTGTGTAGGCGCCATCAATCAGCCAGCAGAGGTCGTAGTTGCATCAGTCACGAGGACCCACCCCTATCTGAACAGCAGGCCAATCGTTGTTCGTGTGGCCGCACTGCCCAGCCGGATGGCAGAGCTGAGATTCGATACGATGTATTCGAGATCCCAGCTCTGGTATGCTAGCGTGTTTTTCCGCTGCGCCACCTGAGCGGCCAGTTCAGGCTTTCTTGACCAACATCACTGTAGGGCTGCCACTAACGACTATTTTTCTATTGATTCATCTATAGACTATTTTATCGATTAGTCAATTAATCTAACTATTACTTTTTAAATAATCTCATTAACCTGTGTGGCATAATAATATGGCACAAAACTAAATGTAAACAGGGTTTATGTCCATATTAACAAAATTCTCAAGTGCTCAAGTGTGAATGCGCCCTAACTAAACTCGCTAAGAAATACGGTATTCTAAGATCTCCGCGATTAAGAACTTTAATGAAACAATACAGACATGCAACATCGCGCTAGTGCTGCTGTGGTATCAAAGATTTGCACAGTGTACAAACCACCTTTTTGTTTTGTGCCAGTTTTAAGTATTCCCAAACTTGATGATTTGGGTCTTGGAAAACTTTTAGCTTTTCTTTGAAAGCTCTACAATCAGCCTCTGACTGCTGCAGACGGCATTTTTTAAGACTGCGTTTAATGCCGACAACCAGTGACTGGACCAAATACGACTTATATCATGCACACAGCAAGTACTGCTGAGGGAAATCATATGAACGGTTTCTCCCCCTTTATGAATTTTTTCTCCCCCTTTAGCGCATCCAATTGTTCAATTTGCGTCGTGCTTCCTCTCGGTCTATGCCGAACCCTGCCCTCACCGAGGAGATCGAAGCTAACCCATATCCCCTCCGAAACATGGGCAGCAGCCGGATGCATTTTTGCCACCCACACATTGATGAGTGTGGCGCCACCTAACGTTGCATGCGGAGAGACACACCCTAAGGGCACTCTTCCGCATCTCTGTGCAGGCGCCTCTAATCAGCCGGCAGAGGTCGTAATCGCATTCTGACAGAGAGAGACCCACATCCGGTTCTTTGTCCCACCCCTCAACTGAGCAGCCGGCCAATCGTTGCTCATACAGCCACTCAGCCTCGAACTGGTAAGGCAGAGCTGGATTCGATACCACGTACTCAGAATCCAGCTCTGGTTGCAGCGTGTCTTTTTACCACAGCGCCACCTGAGCGGCTACAAGCATAGTTTTAACAACGATGCATCGGCTTAAAATATTGACGTCGACAAAAGATAGAGTCGACGTCATCGACTAGGTCGACCAATCGCGGCATCCCTATATCAGTGCCCAGCCATACAAATGCTCTTTTGACTGAAGGGGTGTGAGTGGCTAGGTCACTCTGTTTTAGTATCTTTTGTCTTTAAAATGGTCAGGTGTCCAAATACTTTGGCCAAATAGTGTAGTTAAAAATCAGTGCTCACTTGAGCTGACATTTTTCTTTTTTCCTGTTTATGTTGTTGCAACATTTTTAAATGTATTTTATTTTTATATTTAAAAAAAAGAGAGGGATTATTTCTTTGGAATATACAGAGCATTCCCATATTGATGTAGTTAGTCACTGTGTCTGACTTTTAGTGTACTGAAATGTCAACGGCCAGGCTGTTGAAGAACTGTTTCCCAGCGTGATGTATGAACCATGTTGGTGGTCATGCTACGGCTCAGACAAAGAACGCTTTCTGCCATTCCATTTCCAGACACATGGACAGGAAGAGAATCATGCACCACCACCCAGTCATCGCAGGCCACAGAAATATAGCCTCATTAGTCATTAATTTAAAGCTGTAAAAAGTGTCTGTCTCACTCTGTACCACACCCTTAAAATGTTCTGGCTTTCTTTAAAGGACAGAAGTATGTGCAGGATGATGAAGTCCAATGCTATATGGCAAACCCAGGGTGCCTGAAATAGTGTTTAAGCAGAACTCTTTAGATGTTTTATATGGGCGGTTTTGGCCAGGCAGGCCAGATTGTGCTGATGTGTTTTACTTAAAGCTTGAAAATTGTTCTACCAGTGCAAAATTACAGACCAACGCTGATGACACCTAGGTGGATGGGTACTACTGCAATCGCATTGATTCACTGAAGGTCTGTTTGACCTTTCTATTGAGTCTGAAAACAGCTCAGTCAAATGTAGGTCAGGGAAAAGGCAAATGTGTAATGATTCTGAGTGGTAAAGCAGTCAACCAAAAGATCAAACAAAACAGAATGATTTGAATTCTAGTGTGTACTGTATTGATATTTAATGTTATCATTGATTGCTGGGGGTAGGTTTGCTTTAACACCGCAGCAGAACCGACGACTCTGTGACTGATTTAATTGTTGGACTGAAAAATAACAGCACCCACATTACTAAGTGTCTCACCGGATCGCAGTGTTTTTTTTGTCTTAGCAAAAGCTTTTTGGCAAGCTGTAACCTCTAATGAATTTTGTTTCACCCTGAAGCGTTCCATACAATTCATTTTAAGAAATGATCGCAGCATGACAGTTTGGAAGAGAGGTAAATACCCTTCTCTCTCAACACTTTTCCTGTGTCTAAATGTGTCACTGAGGAATGCTCAAAGTCAAAAAGAACACAACAATACAGATCCTCAACAACCCTGATTGTTTACTCAGTCATCCAGAAACTCGTTTTTAGCTCAGGCGGACTTTTTAAAGTGATTCGAAAACCATTTTGCTGTCAGTATACTTTAATATAGATGAAAACATCCTGGCATGTCAGAAAAAAACGCGATGCCGTTAATGGCTTGATAAAAAGAAACACTCTGGGGTCATTTTGCTCTCTTCGCTGTATAATTAACAACTGGCTTGGCAGTAACTTCTGAATTGGCAAAATGAGCATGTATATATTTCCATTGATTATAACAAATGTACTGACAAATGTAATATGTTTCTTAACATCTATTTAATTATCTTCAGGGATTGTCGTGGCCAGGATTTTTTTTTTTTAATTACTGTATTAATCAAGAGACTAGGTGAAAAACACCAAGATGACTTCCTTTTGCTGGCAATCAGAGATGTTCACAAGTCACAAGATACGAGTTCGAGTCAAGTCGCGAGTCTTTAGGCTAGAGTCCGAGTCAAGTCACAAGTCGTTAGACTGGATTCCGAGTCAAGTCACGAGTCAATATAATATACACAAAACATATATTGAAAATGTAGCGTAGAAATAAGTTCAGATAAAAAAACACCAACAGATTAGCAACTGTATTTTGCTGTTTTACTTTGTGCCTTTACTTTGTTTTCATTGCAAAACAAAAGCGTGATAAATCACGGCACAGCGGCCAAAATCCAAAACACAGCAAAAAAATTATAACCACTGCTTACCTTAGCTTATGTTCTTATGTTTTAGATGCTATTAAATTTATAAGCGTGTGTTGTTCTATTAGGAATATACTCCGTTATTTTGTAAATGTGCTTATAATTAAAAACCTCCACATTTTCCTGGTTGTGAAGTAAAACACGAACTCGTTAGAAAGCCGATCAAGCGTTTCATTGACACATAATCTGTGTGACGAAATACAAATAACAGCATTTCTTACAAAAAATTAAAATCAGAAGGTCTGACCGGTTCAGAAAGCGGTCTTTCAACCATTAGCGCCAATTCTGTAGGAGCGTTCCATTCACCCCAGTTGTTCCTGTGAAGTGCACTACTTTACTAAGGTATTCCACCATTTGAAGTGAGATTCCAATCCAAAGGTAACGAAAATGTTCAAATGAAGTGAACTTCAAACTTTTCTAAGATATGAATGCTACCAAAGTCACTGATCTAATTAAACTGGCTAAAAATAAGCACCTTCATATGACCGCAATAGTATTATGGACAGAAAACTTAAATACAGACACGTTTGAATACCCCGCCCACATATTCCGACCATCCCTCCCTGCCGTGTGGCACTGCCAATGATGCCCGCTAGATGGCACCTGGCCGACCAGTGGCAACGCCGAGTTTCGAAGCAAGGTGTTCAGGATCTCGGTGCTGGTGTGCTAGCGGAATATCCCGCTGTTCCACCTGGGCGCCTAAATACAGACACATTTATTTAAAACTGCAGTTATTGATTATTTATGACATGTTTACCAGTTAAGCACTGACAATCAAGAGGAGAGTTAAAATGAACCCCCATTTTTAATTACATTTTTATATTTACTGCTATTACTGCACAACAAGGCATAACATTATGACCACTGATTATCTCTTCATCACGGCACCTGTTAGTGGGTGGGATATATTAGGCAGCAGTGAACATTTTATCCTCAAAGTTGATGTTAGAAGCAGAAGAAATGAACAAGCGTAAGGATTTGAGCCAGTTTTTTGGGCCAAATTGTGATGGCTAGACGACTGGGTCAGAGCATCTCCAAATCTGCAGCTCTTGTGGGATGTTCCCGGTCAGTATCTATCAAAAGTGGTCCAAGGAATGAAGAGTGGTAAACCAGTGACAGGGTTATGGGAGGCCATGGCTCGTGTGGTCCGATCCAACAGACGAGCTACTGTAGCTCAGATTGCTGAAGAAGTTAATGCTGGTTCTGATAGAAAGGTGTCAGCGCATCACCGTTTGTTGTGTATGGGGCTGCATAGCCGCAGACCAGTCAGTTAGGAAGGTGGTCATAATGTATGTGGTATATACACCACACTAGCAAAATAAAACTGTACTTTTTTTCCATAAAGCCCCACAGTTGTGCCTTACTTGGTTGTATAGAAACATGTCTCTACAGATCAGACCTTTAGATTCTTTTTAGAACTGCTGCATATTAGGTCGACTCTTTTCAGACTAAAACAAAAACAGGATAAAGAAACAAAAGAGGAATGTAGATCGTTATCTTACCCAACATATTTTTCAGATAAAGTTCACTCGCAGAAGAATCTGTTTTTTGCGTATTGCCAAGCAACGCTGTTCAGGCCACATCATAACCTGCCCACATGGTGTATAAAAAGCTAAAGCCAAACAATAAAGATTTCATGGCTCAATTCTGATGTGATGTTGTCTCTGGCAAGAAAAGATTTATGAAAGACAAACTATCTCGTACTTCCCAGACTTTCTGTCAGTGTGGTCTACTCCTATCTGGCACTACTGTGCTGATCACTTGGGGATATGCTTGTTTGATGCTCACAAACCGTCCAGAGACAAGACAAAGCATGAAAGACCGACAGAGGAAAGAAATGCCAAGACAGATATGAAGTATATAGGTGGGGGACTTGAACTCAGCGCTCTTCCAGGAAACAGTTGCTTTCAAAACAAAAGATTTGCTTATCAAATTTAGCAAAGGTGAATTAATTTACTGCTGAAGAAGTCTAATAGTGTAATATATCCGAATGCATAGATAATGTGCTGCTTTAAATGACCGTGTGAATAAGCTTTGCTGCTTTGATTATACACTGATCAGCCATAACATTAAAACCACCTCCTTGTTTCTACACTCACTGTCCATTTTATCAGCTCCACTTACCATATAGAAGCACTTTGTAGTTCTACAATTACTGACCCTTTCATGCTGTTCTTCAATGGTCAGGACTCTCCCAGGACCACTACAGAGCAGGTATTATTTAGATGGTGGATCATTCTCAACACTGCAGTTACAATGACATGCTGGTGGTGTGTTAGTGTGTGTTGTGCTGGTATGAGTGGATAAGACACAGCAATGCTTTAAACACCTCACTGTCCCTGCTGGACTGCGAATAGTCCACCAAACAAAAATATCCAACCAACAGCGACCCGTGGGCAGCGTCCTGTGACCACTGATGATGGTCTAGAAGGTGACCAACTCAAACAGCAGCAATAGATGAGCGATCGCCTCTGACTTTACATCTACAAGGTGGACCAACTAGGTTGGAGTGGACAGTAAGTGGACACGGTATTTAAAAACTCCAGCAGCGCTGCTGTGTCTGATCCACTCATACCAGCACAACACACACTAACACACCACCACCATGTCAGTGTCAATACAGTGCTGAGAATGATCCACCACCTAAATAATACCTGCTCTGTGGTGGTCCTGTGGGGTCCTGACCATTGAAGAACAGGGTGAAAGCAGGTTAAAAAGAAGAAGCAGAGAAACAGATGGACTACAGTCAGTAATTGTAGAACCACAAAGTGCTTCTATATGGTAAGTGGAGCTGATAAAATGGACAGTGAGTGTAGAAACAAGGAGGTGGTTTTAATGTTATGGCTGATCAGTGTCAATGCAGTGATGTTGTGAAGCATTATGATATCAGTGGGATTTATACATGATGATATTAGGAATGTTAATGATTTACCAATTAACCGATAACGGACAAATAAGCTGCTTTATGCTGTCGGTTAAAAAAAAATGTCATTAAAATTGTTTTCTAACACTTGATGGCTGATATGAGTGTGAAAGTGTGAATATCACACACACACACACACACACACACACACAGGGAGTGTGCTGGAGGCACTTCATCATGCATGTGTGTACAACGTAGCACATTTTATCCTCATTTAGAGTGGTGTCATGCCTAACTCTTTACTCTTGCCCTAAAATAAATCCTCTCGCTGCAATTATTAGTCGAACTAATGTTTAATCCACTAGTACTGAGCTGCTTGTGAACTGTGAACTATACAGGGCTGCTGGTGAATAGACATGTACTACATTAAGCTCTGCACATGTAAACGTGTGTTGTTTTCTGAGGACCGGGCAGGACGATGTTAATCATTTTATATTGACTAATATTGCTGGAAACAGCTGCACAACAGATACCAGCTGCATTGTTATTTGATTAGCATATTTAGTTTAAATGGATTGTCAGCTAGTGCATTTACTGCAGTTAAACTAGCTCCGATTGTTATTTAAGTTCATGACACTGCTCTGTATTACTGTCACATTAAGCTGATTTATTATTCAAAGAGCCTAAATAGTGACATCACACTTATTTAGTCCAATATCTTCTCTTATGCCTAGTTCACACTACACGATTGTTGCCCTGATTTTCACTCGCTGACCGGTCGGCGCTAGATTTGCCAGCTCGGGAGTAACTCGGCGTTCGCTCGGCGATCGAAACTCGGCTCTCGGTCGCTTTGTGTGAACTACTCAACAACTCGATTCGAGTGGTTCGCAGAGTGCTAAACAAATATATCTAGCATGTCAAATATCTGGATATGAGTTGCTCAACTGGCAATGAGTGCTATGTCGAAGAGCCAACGAGAACGCAAGATACGGTGTGAGGGGAAACACAGGGGATGAGTTGTAAAAGGGTGGGACAGGGGCATAATATAGTTTATATCAGAATACATCAGCACACACTCAAGTTTTACAGTATTTCTGACCTAATCATTCTCTACAAAACATAACGTAACCAACGTTGCATGGCAAAAAATATTTATTAACCTCCAACTCACTATAGAACAATCCATGCTGTTTGCGTTGCCAAATCCACTCAGATTCATTCACTTTTTCTCCTTGATTTTACGCTGCACATCAGCACACAAACTTTGATCGCCCGCTACTTGTTGACGTGCATTTTTGGACATTAATTCATTAAACCTTTTGCCATTTCTCGCGTGTGTTTTCCTGACAAAACGTAGTTCGCCTGCGATTCCAGTTGGTGATAGATCGTGTAGTGTGAAACCCCCTATCGCCGATCAGTTGTGTAGCGTGAAAGCCACACAGACTTGAAAGCCTTCCGATTACAAGAGATCCAGTTGTGTAGTGAGAACTGTACAGTGACCTGACGACTTGGAAAGTCGTGTAGTGTGAACTTGGCATTAGATATAGCTTAAATTAGGTTGAAGGGTAACTGGTAATAGACAGGAAATTAGGCTAAATGATTTGCTGACTGCTGATACTATTAATGTACTATCAATCTATAGAGGGTCAAAATGAACTTTGTGTCTACAGTGTATTTAAACTGTTAAACTAGACAGAAACAACTAAAAACATACAGGGAGACTGCAGCCAGGTACATCACACACACACACACACACACACAAACACACACACAAATGGACAACGTGACCATTGTCTGTAATGCACTGTCAGGATAAAGTAATAGCCACAGCAACTAACGGTTTTTACAGGTGGCATTTAAAATTTTCCTCCTACACAGGGTGAGATGGCAAATGTACCAATATGGTGTGCTACACTGATAAACAAAATTTCTCCTGCCACTTACTAGCTAAAACTGTCCTTTTCAACATGAATATTTCATGCTTTTCAGTGCAACTCTGTAAAGATTGCATTTATAACTATTGTTTTGTGCAGGACAACTACAAATATAACATAGAGTAATGGTTGTGAGGTTCGTTTTGAGCAGCATAAACTAGTATTACTTACTACCTGCCCTGTATCTGCAGTTTAAACAATTAAGTATTAACAAAATACTATTAAGTTAGTCTGTGACAGCAAGTCATATATTAACTATTACGAAACTGCCAAATTCTCTGCTTTCAATTTACCTCAGATGGACCGAAAGACAGTGGAATGAAGTGTTGTGGTCAAATGAGTTAATCATCGAAACATAACATTATGACCACTCTTAATATTGTGTTGGTCCCCCTTATGCTGCCCCATACGCAACAATCTGTAATGCACTGTGTATTCTGACACCTTTCTATCAGAACCAGCATTAACTTCTTCAGCAGTCTGAGCTACAGTAGCTCGTCTGTTGGATCGGACCACACGGGCCAGCCTTCGCTCCCCACGTGCATTAACGAGTCTTGGCCGGCCATGACCCTGTCGCCGGTTTACCACTGTTCCTTCCTTGGAGCACTTTTGATAGATACTGACCACTGCAGACCGGGAACACCACACAAGAGCTGCAGTTTTGGAGATGCTCTGACCCAGTCGTTTAGTCATCACAATTTGGCCCTTATCAAACTCGCTCAAATCCATTTTTCCTGCTTCTAACACATCAACTTTGAGGATACAATGTTCACTTGCTGCTTAATATATCTCACCCACTAACAGGTGCCATGATGAAGAGATAATCAGTGTTCTTCACTTCACTGGTCAGTGCTCATAATGTTGTGCCTGGTCGGTGTATGTGTAAATAAATCATTACATATAACCACAGCCATTGTAATCCTGTTTCTTACTGATTCCTTTTCACCCTCAAAGTAATTTTCTACTACTGCTGTAAAATAGTTTAAATGAATCTATTAATATAAATAATCATATCTACTTTTATCTTTAGTGAAATGTCTGTATCTAAATCCACTAAGACCAAACATCCGCTGTTGGACAAGATGCCAAAGCCATAAAAGACAAATTACTCTTGGCTAGGCTGTGAAAGTTTCAGCCAGTTTCCATTAATACCCATTTGTTTCTATAACCATAAACCTGTTTGGCCTGAGCTTTCCAGCTCTGTCTGCAAGTCCCTATTCAGCACAACCTCAAAATAGACAAACCATTAATACAGACCGAATCAATACCGGGTATCATCCTAGACTCATGTGGGATCCAGTCTCAGACATTCCAAGTTATAAGTAGCAAGTGTTGGGTCTGATTTTTGCTTTTTGCATGACAAACACAAACCAAAAGCAAGTTGTGATGGACCTTAATCCATTAAGCCCCCCAGCCACACACACGCGCACACACACTTACACCCTTACGGTAAATCCTAACGAGGATTTGAGGTGTTCTGCTGGGTGGGGAATGCAAAGGCAGTCACACCATGAGGCAGCCTGCTTTCTGTCCTATTGTGCTCTTATCAGCCTTATCAAGAAAGAGTGACTGTTGATGAAAGACCTGAGCTGCATCAAGGACTGATGGCGTATTGACCTGGCAGCAGCTTAGCACTATGGGAAGGCAGATTCCCAGGACTGATACAAAGATCACTGTGTCGCCTGGTGGGGGAAAAAAACAACAAAAAGAAAACTAAAAGCCACCAAAAAAGGAAAGAAAGAAAGACTTATAGATCTTGTTTACTGTGAATGAAAGAACAAAAGGACTGCGTTTAGAGTGTGTGTTAATAAAGACGAGTTCTGTCTGGCTAACGATCAGACAGTGCAGGAGTGCAGACAATTCAGTGAACTTCATTAAGGCCTTTAGTTCATTAAGTTAAAGTTTGGGCAGACTGGTCTGAGAAGGAGGGCTTCCCAAAAACACTGAAATGAGGAGTTGATGTATTTCATTACTAAACCATTTTACGGTATGTCAATGGTACAAGGCGTTTAGGTTGTAGACTTGCCCGCACACGTTCAGCTTCACTGAAACGATTTGTTTTCACAGTCGTGCCCAAATTGCAACTTGACTCCCTCGGGCAATGGTCTAAAACAAATCTACTAAATATGTAGTGGGAGGCAAAGCGCTAGGTAGTAAAAAATCTACCCAGAGCTAAAGGTTATCATTGCTTTGGGGCTCTAGGAAGAATATATCCTTGTTACATTAAAAACCCTGGGGAATGACAAAAGCATATGACATGGTGACATTGTATTTGGCAGCATTCTTTTTCACTCATCCTTTTATATTTGCCTGCCACCTGAGGAGAGGCATGTGCAGCCCTGTCAGCCCTAGCAGTGACACCAATCTGAGGAAGATCCGCACTAATTCAGACTGTGCACGCATTCACATACGGGAAAATCCAGCACAGACAGAGATGAGTTGTGGGAGGAATAGAATACGCTACTATACTCTGACACGTTACCATTAATCATCACATATTGTTTCTGGATGTGGAAAGACAAACACCTTCTCTGTGTCAGAGAAGAGGTACAAGTCTATATCACATCTAGTTAGTAGGGGTGCATGATCTGAATTAAGCAAAATCAAACAATTTTTGTTTAAAAATGCAATGGGAAAATATAATAAGCCTTAAGGTTTGAGTTTAGATAATATGACAATTTGAGTCGGGTAAGTGCACTCTTTAAACAGGATTCAAATACTGCTGCTACGTCTGTACATTAAATATTTTAAGATATTTTAGGAAGCAGAATTATGCAGGATGACTTACTGTACTTCTACATTTAATGTTAATGTAATAGGCAAGTATTTTTCTGTTACCAAAAAAAATACTTGTTAAAAATGATGTTTTTAATGTTGCAACTAATATAAAGGTCTTAAAATGTCCATGTGTATTTTACGTGTTCTTTAAAACTATTAATAAAAATCAACCATTACAAATAAGCCATTAACAGTTCTGACTATAAAGATATTAGATTAAACAAAAACAAACTAACATTTTTAAATAATTACCCTTATTTCTTTTTAAGTTATTTCTTATTATTATTATTTATTATTTATTGTTACAATTAGTATTATTTATAATTGTTATTATTATTATTTATAATTGTTATTATTATTTATTATTGTTATTATTATCATTTATTGTTACTAATATTATTATTATTATTATTATTTATTGGTAATATTATTATTATTGTTTATAATTATTGTTATTTATTGTTACTATTAGTATTATTATTATTATTTATTGGTAATATTATTATTATTATTTATAATTATTATTATTTATTGTTACTATTAGTATTATTATTATTATTTATTGGTAATATTATTATTATTATTTATAATTATTATTATTTATTGTTACTATTATTGTTATTATTATCCGATAAAATGCAATGAGACTTGGCCAACAAACCAAACCCAGACCCCCTCACCCCCGCTACTCAAGCGTCCGAGCTCAGCCCAATTGGCCTGATGATGGTCCTTATCTCCAACCCTGTAGGACATAGAGACAAAATTTTTCTCCCCTTATTATTTCTCTCATGCCTTCCAAAAAAGCCTAAAGAACTACATATATAGTAGCACAGCCTGCTTCCACCAGGGGTCCAAAATTGGGACCCACTCCGGAATAAAAACGATGACAGATGACACATGAATCATCTGCACCTCCATGCCCCCTCTGACAGCCATAACTGTGAAAGCAAAAGGCAATGGCTGTGCTTACAATAGCCTACTACATACAACTCGCATATTGATGGTGCCCCAAATCAGTCTGCAATATATAGTATGCAAACAAAACAATTTTTCCAGTACGCAAAAGATACCTAGATGACGTATTACAAAATTTCCAGTACTTGATCAGAGCTATACCAATGAAGTGGGAGGAACATTCATGCGTTCGTGTGCTCATGTAGTATGATTTGCTTTTGTTGCATACTCGATTCTACACTGCATGCTACTACGGGACCAGAATGCAGTAAACAGTATAATAATTAAGCTTAAAAATATATAAGTGTAATTATTTAATAAATGTAAGCTTGTTTTTGTTTAATACAATTTCTTTATAGTCAGACTTGTTAATGGCTTATTTGTTATGGTTAATTTTTATTAATAGTTTTAAAGAACACGTAAAATACACAAGCACATTTTAATACCTTTTTATTAGTTGCAACATAAAAAACATCGTTCTATAACAAGTAGTTCTGTAAAAAAAAAATTTAGTAACAGAAAAATACCTGCCTATTTAATTAACATTAAGTGTAGAGGTACAGTCAGTGCTGTTTGCAGTATACAGTATGTAGCAGGCAATTTCAAACACAGTTAATGAATCCGTAACCAAGCCATGCTGCCAATCTCCACTCGTTCTAGTCAGTAAGACTTCCACTACCTACTACTGCAAGTATTACTTCTGTGTTAAATGCCTTATATGGAAACTACTGATGATATGTGCTTTATCAAAAACACAAAAAATACACTGCACACCTTTATTGTTGGAGTGATAAATCATTAACTGCTGTTATTATTCCCAATATGAAAACAGCCGTCTTTTCAGGAAGAGATATGATGCTGAAACAAGGTGAAAATCTTTCCTTGAAAAAAAAAAAAATTCCATGAATACAAATGAATTATATCCAAGTATACAGATAGCAGTCAGCCCTAGAAAATTAAATAAGAAAGATGAGATGCAAAGTTTCTCCGGATATACTGGGGAGGGGGAAAGAAAACCCTGAAGCAATTAATCTTTCAAAGCTTCTGCAAAAACAAAAAAAAAACTTCCAGCCATTTATGGCTATGGCAGTAACCCATTTAATTCAATTATAAAATACATTAAAAAGATATTACGGCCAGGGCGGAGTGTAATGAAGCATGTTTACTTGAGGATAGTGCTTATAATGAACAGTTGTAAGGTTTAGCCTTTTACTAAGAGCAGGACATCTGAACTACGACAACACGAGTCGTCTCAAACACGATAGTCTCGGAAGTTCCATCTCATTTCTGAATTCATTACAAAAGTCTAAGCCAAACATATTTAATGATAATGAATTTATAGGATAGGATGTAGATTTGTAAACATTTGAAATAATGCTAAACACTACTTCACACTACACGAACTGAAAGAATTGGGAGTTGCTGTTAGTGCGAGCGCTACATGACTCGATCCTTGTGATCGGTCTTCTGATGATTGGGTAGTGCAGTCTACATGATCGATGAGGGTCTTACACTGTGCATTTTATCAATAGCAGACACAGAGCTCTACATCACAATATCTCACTGTCTCTCAGAAATAGATAAGTGAATATGTGACTGCCTATATGGTGCAGAAACTAGTGAGAAAGTAATAAAGCAGAGAATTCGGTGGAGTTGGAGAGACTCGGGGAGGATGTTGGCTGGCTGTTTTTTTTTCTTCCAATCAAATTCGAGAAGTCAAACTACTGACTTCACCTGACTTCACTGAATGCATATTATAATTTAGTATTAAACATTAGCACTTACACTTACTGAGCATTTTATTGGGTACATTTATTGTGTGTGTCACATGTGTTTCCCCTATTACTATAGTTTAGCCATTTTATTTACACTTTAGTGCGTCTAACTGCCCGATTGCGTCATGCTTCCTCTCCAATAATGCCAACCCCCACTCTGATTGAGGAGAACGAAGCTAACCCACGCCCCCTCCGACACGTAGGCGGCAGCCGTATGCATCTTGTCACCTACACTTGACGAGTGCATGTGTGTATCAGCACTGTGTACGGAGAGACACACCCTGATCAGCGCACTGTTTCCTCGTCTCTGTGCAGGCGCCATCAATCAGCCAGCAGAGGTCCCCCTATCCGGCTTAATATCCCACCCCTATATGATCAACAGGCCAGTGGTTGTTCATGTGGCTGCTCGGCCCAGGCGGCAGGCAGAGCTGAGACTCGATACGATGTATTCGAGATCCCAGCTCTGGTGTTCTAGCGTGTGTTTTACCGCTGCGCCACCTAAACAACTTTTATTGAGTGTTTTAATTGTAATTAGCTGTTGGTAATTACTTGGCATTATGAAACTCATTATAGTACACGCATGTATATATGTATATTTCATCTGATCTCTAATCATTTCCAAGATGTCTGAAATTTTAAATGCTTGGACGACTGTCGAATGGAAAAATCCATGTTGATCTAGAGGCACTTAGATCAACTTGGCTTGGGCACTCCCCCAAAAATCTGGCCTAGTGTGCATTCTGTGCGCTCGGCATTAATGATCGGTCCATTAATGAGTCGTCGGCGTTCTCAATAATAGCATGAACGAATCTATACCCACGACCCGAGTTTAAATAATCTCAGATGTGAGTCGCAGGCTAACATAATCGGTCTTTGATGATCCTGTGGATCCCTTTAACCACCGATCTATGATATTATCTAGTATGCTCTTACCTTCGGTGCACTGTATAGCGGCCAAAGCAAACATCAGGCACCAGGGGCTTGAGAGACTCCACACTGAGCAGGCCATTGTGCTCGGCTTGGATACCCTCCTCATGTTTGCTCGGAAATCTCCGCAGTCACAACAGTCCGTGCAAACTCCTTCCAAGGACGCTCATTTTCAGGGTCCGCACCTGAAAAAGCACCTATGAATAGAGAGAAATGCTTTAGATGGCTTTTCCAAAATATTCTTTATTGGAAGAAAAAAAACCTAATGCCCTAATCTGACCCCAAACCACTTCATTCATATATTGGTTTTCTTTTTAACTTGAACTGAAAAGAACCACGAGCTAAAATAAGACATTTTATCCTTCTGGTGAAAATTCCATTAACTGAAAGTAAGTTGTTTCACTGAGGGTGTCTCATATTGTAGGAATTCCATCTCCCCCACTCCACCCCTTAAATACACACACACACACACACACACACACACACATACACAGATGCCTTTTTCAAATGCAGCTTAAACATGCAGATAATTACAGTCAAGCAAATAAGACCTAAGGGTTTTTCTTAGGTGATGTTGGGACCTTCTGATTACTAGTACGGTACCTTTCGTACGGATTCTTTTCACTGTTCGTTCATCCTCCTGTTCGTGCCGGTGCACTTTTCTCTTGCTACATGACAGACAATATGCTAAAAATATAAACAGGTTCTAGCTGTCGGAGGCTCTGAGGCTACTCGAGCATGTCTCTGTCATTTGATAACTGTTTTTCTCCGTGTGCATGTTTACACCTCCTTTGTGCCCGGGTGCTCACCCCTCGCAGGGGAGTGCAGTCACTCCAGTAACAAGTCACCTAGGACCCCATTAAAAGCATGTATACCCCTCTCTTAGGATGCTATATATACAACTCTCAGGTATAAAGTATATCAAGTCTGCAAAAAAAAAGGCACACATTGTATCTTCAGTTCTCAGATAAACAAGATACTGAGAGCTTTTTGTAGCACACCTTTGTTTCTGTATTCTGAAAAAAAACCTTATTTTATAATCATATTTTATTTTTAACATGTTCTACATTACACAAAAGACTCTAAAAGCACAGTGGCATAGCTGTGCAGCATGTTACCAGCGAGGAAAATAAATAGATCACCCAGGAGGGCCGATCCCGTACGTAGGCAGATGGGTGTTGGGCTAAATTGACGACAACAGCTCGCCACTTTCATATCTTTGTGTCATGCTGAGAGTGGTTAACATGCTGATCAGTCTGAGGCACCGACGGCGCACACTAGGGCGGTCTGTCTGACTCCCGCTTTCCTCATTAAATGTGCCCAAGTCTCTTTTCTCAGCTGGAGGCCTTATCTTGCTAAGCTGTGGTGAAGCCCGCCGATCAACACCTGTTAAGTGCTTCGCGAAACTGGCGCTGATCGAACCCCGGTCGAAGCTATATGGGACGCCTGTGCTACTGGCGTTGAACATGTTGTCAAAAACACACCAAATAATTTAGGCTATTGTTCACATGCGAAGGTGAGAATGCGCATTTTTTATACGAGTAGTGCAAACTTAGGACGCTTCGGATGTAAAATGACAGCTTGCACCATGTTGTGTTGACTACGTATGAAACTAATGCAAGCAGATGTTTAAATGTTTTGAAAGATGGAAAGCCAGAGGGGTACCGACCCAGAGGCTGCAAACAGCTGTGCACGTCATGCAGCTGTGCTTTAACACCAGAAGAAGCACAAGACATCGTCAGACTGGTAAAAGAAGAGGGAAAATTCAAAAGCACATTTGTTGCTTCTGTACAAAAGAGGGGCACGGGGAAAGAAGGGAGGAATTAAACCCGAACGTTGAAAGGACAGTTTGAAATGTTAATGTCTCAATGGGGGAAACAAGGCACAGATGTGAAAGAATGCAGTGTTCTTTTGACCGGGACCTCCTCGTTTTCTCTCCTGGGCAAGTGTGGGCCACCAGAGAATAAAGGAAGAGGCAGGCCATTCAGGGCAATGAGGCCTGCAATAATGGGTTAAAACATAGGAGTGAGGGGTGACACAGATGGGTGGTAGAAGGCATTACAATGCATGATTGACAGCTTGCAAGTCTTGCTTGACCTTTGAATTAACTCTCTAGCATTGAATAAACTAAAAGAATGATGCATTAAACTATGTACCTTAAAATAGACACACACCTAATAATACAGTGTGGATAGGGACTAATTAATTGTATCAGGTATAGCTTCTGATGAGTATAATAACCTGCAGCTACACCAGCTCTACACAGATAATACTGGAACACCTTGTATTAAAATATAAAGGAAATGTGTGGAATGCAGAAATATAAAGCCTTTATATAAAGTAGTCTCACTTTTAAAATACATTTAGTGCAAAATACATGCAGATCCAACATTTATTAATTAACACTAGTGAAAAGAAGCCTCATAATGTATGCTACCTGAGTCAGTTTTAACTACAACAGACTTTAAAGACTATGCTTTGCTATTAACTGTCTAATGATGAACCATCTTTTCAACTGAACTGGTTCCATACATTCTGACCAATCTAATAAACCTTCAGACAAAGCACACAACAGATATATTTATGTATATATCTATATATGGTTGGTTGATCAAAGGTTAATCAAAGAATAGCATAAATCTAAGGAGCTTTTACTCTTGAAAGATATGTTTGAAATGAGACAAAATCAGACTGTTTTTCATTTGTACTGGCGAGATATTGGGTCAGTGATCAGATGACATTAATGTCCCACTGAGCCAGATATCGGAGAACAAAATCAATCAGTGACCTCGCATGGGCCATCTGATGTAGCTCAACACATGGTGGTATAACTAACGCTCCTTCAGACTGCTGCTAGACTAAAGACGGTTCATTAGCAAAAAACTGTTTTATACGGCTAGAAAGAGAGAACATGTGTGTCATGAATACTTATTATCAGGGATGTAACGATGCATCACAAGACAGTTAAAAATCGGTGCACATGTGCCACGATTCGAATCGGTTATTAATTTAAGATGAATCGATATTCACTGTAAACAGCATTTACATTTTCAGCATTTAGCAAACGCTTTTATCCAAAGCGACTTACAGTACTGTGACAGTATACAGTCTGAACAATCGAGAGTTAAGGGCCTTGCTCAGGGGCCCAGCAGTGCCAACCTGGTAGTGGCCGGGCTTGAACCAGTGACCTTTTGATTACAAGTCCGGTACCTAAACCGCTAGGCTACAAATGCCCTAGGCACTGGGCAGCAGAGGGCACTGGTGCTATTCACCTCGCCCGGTTGACGGCACTTCACAAAGTTGCCAGGTAGGGGATTTTCCAGCCAAATTTATTTATGTGAGGATACTTTATTTGTATTATTCATTTATTTATTTAATGTGGGATTTTTATTTTTTTTATTTCATTTGTTTTTTTACACATTAAGCATTATTTGGCATTGTTTGTACCTACCTCAGAAATAAAAGGGCATTTATTAATTAGATAAATAAAAGATAAGCAGAAATACAGTATTTTTATTTTTTTTTAAAGAGAAATAATAAAAGGAAACTTTGTCATAATTTGACTTCAATGTAATTTTGTTTAAAAAAATCAGGAAAAAATCGTATCAACCCAGCATCGTGAATCATATCGCATCGTTACACCCCTACTTATTATATGTCATTGTATTAAGTTCAATCTGTTAAATGTTAAATGACATCAAAATAGTTTAAACATTAAGAATCATTTTATAATTTTAATGATGACTAATGTAGTGTTGCTTTATATATATATATGACATGCTAATTATCTTATCCTTTATATCCTTTAGTGTTTTACTTAATGGATCTTGCTGCAAATATATCAATTTTACCACCCACTCCATTGATTGAATATAGCAATCCCTTCTGGTTGAAAAGTAATGGGACAGAACGGCCTGATGGATTCCAGACATAAAATCATCTGCAGTATATCATGAAAATGCAAAAGTGCTGACCTTTTTTTATAGTAGTGTTATTGTATCTACAATGTTTACAGTTAAAGTACATTACTAGGTGGGTTAGGACACGTAATAAGAAATATAACATTTTACATGTAAGAAAGTAATCTTCCAACTTCATTTGGCTAAGCCTCACATACAGATGGTAATACTCATACACTCTTTCAACTCCCCAAATGTTTTCTATTTTTCTCATAAATCTGGAAACAGTGCATATGGCTAGTTTTACAGCTCAAGAAAACTCTATACATATATAATATGCAATAAAAAGAAAAATCTGTGATTTATTAATCATTTAGAATATTTATTTAGCCAAGAAAAATTGTTCAATGGTTTTACTGATCAACTAGGAACACAATAATAATTTGATGCCTGTAACATTTAGGGTTTTATATATACCCCATTTACACACTCCCTGGCCAACACATTCTTAAACTGAAATGTGTAAATGTCTTTTTTCATTAACTGATAACATCAAATTCCTCCTTTCAGGCTTGAGATAAGAAGGTTTTTGCCACAGCTATTTAACCGTGGTTTTGCTAAGCGTGCCATAGCTCTGTCATTAATGGGTTGACATTAATACAGAGAGATAAATAAGACGGTTAGAAAAATCAAGAGGGCCACCATCTTACACTGATAATACTGGTCAATCAACATGAAAGACGTCCTTGACTTGCATTGACACTCTACATTAATGATACACACAGAAATATACAGGCTGCTCATACCTCAACAAAAAAGAGACTGTGTATTAAGGGAGTGAAAATTCCACACAACTGTAACTTTTAGCAAATAATAAGAGCTCATAAAATATCCCAAATCAAGTGTAGAGAAATCTGCAGCTGGCATGCTGTTCTTTTTGAAACTCATCTACTCAATTTCAACACGATGCATCAATTTTTAACTCGCTCTAAAGCAATGGAAATGCTGTTCCTGTCAAAATCTTGCAAATGCATGGCTAGAAATGAGTGTGAACACGAGTCTCTGTGTGTGTGTGTGTGTGTGTGTGTGTGTGTGTGTGTTTAGATTCAGTCTTATTTGTCATTTGTTTTTTTCTCTGTCCTGATACGTTTGTATTACCTCTGCAGTATTACACTTAATCCTCTTCCCCAGTCATTTCAGCTTATTGAATTATGTTAAAAATCACCAACTCAAGCTACAAATACACAGAAACCCAGATTCCATGGCAGAATTTTAAGGCTAAGGTGGTGGGTGGCTTTGGGAGTAAGGTTTTGGTATGTTTGCAGGATAAAACTGGTTGATGAGTGAAATAAAATAGTAGTAATGTTATTAATGAATTACAATGAAATGTGTTTTCTAACTCTGTGGGGGTACTTTAAGGATAATAACTAAGTAAGCTTACTGTTAATTGGCATCTCAACTTGCAAGACAATTTTAATAGATAATAATAATAATAATTAGAGATGTACCGATCAGGGTTTTTGGAACCGATTCCGATCTCCGATCTGTGTGTGTGTGTGTGTGTGTGTGTGTGTGTGTGTGCGCCTTTAGAGGAGACGCTTTGTTCACAGTATTGCTATTAGTGATTCATTGATTCATGAGTTGATTCGTTTTATGAGAAGCGTAAATTTCTCTTCTCAGTTATCTCTCTGTGTTTACTGTTATTAATTAAATGTCGTGGTTTTAAATAAACACCAGCTACTACAGAACATTTTGTGTGACTCTCTTACATTAAAAAGCTTCATTAAACTGTTATTACCACAGATCTGTAACCGAGTCAGACTCAGTCCGTCTAAGGAGCTAAAAGTTTTCTGATCCTTAAAGTTCAGCAGATGATCCTGAACTAACGAATTTGGTAATGAATAAACTTTTGCCTCTGATTGGCTCTGTAACGTTTTCTGTTCTCATCTAAATCACAAGTAAGAACCGCTTACGATTTACCAAAGTGAACCAGGAGTTTATATAACGTGCTGATAGAATCGACTCAGATGTGACCGGGTTGAATGATCTTTTTAAAGTAAATATTACAATCAGCAAAATTACATCGTATGTATGATGCACAACGTTAATGATGTTATTTTAGGTCATGAAGAGCTTTCACTGTGGTTTCTGTACGATGGTTGATGAATGGTGATGCGATGGTTGGCGCTTCGTAGCTCAAAGTCTGGATCAATCCACTGAGCTGTTAACTTAACGTGGTCTTTATATATCACACGATCGGATCGGCTACTTTTAGGAAATATCGGCCGATCGCCGATAGCATATTTTGATTAAAAATCGGCCGATACCGATTCGTAGCCGATCGATCGTCCCATCTCTAATAATAATAATAATAAGGAATGTAAAAAAAAATTATTTTACCAGCCTTAAATTTTACAATCCTGACAACGTACCTGGCCCATACTCACAAGCCTCAATTCTGCATGTGTGATATATACATATCTAAAACACATTAAGTGAGCAAAGTATGGATGTTTTAAAATTAATTGCTCCAGTGGGCAGACACGTAATGCCTTTCAGAACGCCACAGACAAGAATGAGTACTTGTCCAGGAGCAAAGCCTTCGCTGTCCCTCTATTAAGCATCAAATAATCAATTATTCACCATCATCGTAAGGCATTATTCAACAGCATGATTAATTTTTTACGATGGCAGGAGGCAACACAAAACATAAAAAGGAGAGATTTAATGACTTAAAAAAACACTCTGGTCTGTGCTCGTCTAAAAAAAACTATCAAATAAAATAGCCATTTAGAGAATATTTTTTAATGAAATTTTGGTTCTTGTAGGTAAAATTCAGGCAAGTCTCTTTTAGAACTAAAAGTTTGTGTGTCAATTGAAAAATAAATAAAGTTTTGTATTTAAAAGTCATTGCTCAAACAAGTCGAACACATTTTTCCTAGACATCATGAGTGCATTTTTCACTTCTAAACAAAGATCTTGTGCTGTCTCTGTGTAAGACGGAGAGCGTGCACTAGACAGCAAATCATTTAAAAATCTGCAGACAAAGGCAGAGGGTGTAGTCTGCTCCCTGAGAGAAATCAGCTGTCAGGTCTAAATCTCTCCTGACAACACAACCAGCATTTAATGCCGCTTGCTAAATCTGTCGGTACCGTATTGACCTTTTTCAAAAGCTCCCGCAAAACTCAGACACCATTAACTCTTGGGTTCAAACTCAGAAATGCCTCTGGATGCTAAGAAAACACGGCTAGTAAACTGTTTTACTGAGACGTTTTTTTGTTTGAAACGGTCAGAAATTCCTGCTCACAGTGCTAGTAATCAGATGTGAAATAGCATTTAAATCTGTAGGGGGGAAAAACTGCCTGAGAAACTTTGGATGTGAACGGGGAGGTAGAGACAAAGAAAGGGGTTGCAGTTGGGGGTGTTAGAAGGGGGAGGGTTCTTTCACATGTGCATATCCTGTACTGATTATCATGACAATGATGTCTATGGTAAAGGTCTTTCTTACTCTGGTTTAATCATTTCTTTGAGAAAGAGAAACTTACTCAGTAAGTATCAGTAAGTGTAGATTTAAAGATTTGAAATATACTTCTAAACACTTCATTCGTGACTGTAAAGCGACTCTGTAAAAATGCCAGTAAGCAAGTAAGCAAAACATGTCGTTTTTAAATTCTTTTACAGAATCAGATTTATTGGCCAAATATGTGGATACACACTAGGAATTTGGTTTCGGCTGATGGTACCTCTCTAGTATAAATACAGTATACAAGCAATGTATACATTAAACACAAAAATATACAAACTATAAGACTATACTGTATACAGACAATATATAGAAAATGTATGGACGTATGCATGTATGTACGTACAGTATTCAGTGACCTATGTATGTACATATAAGCAAAGGTACACAATATCTGGTAACATACCAATGCTAATATACAGTAATATACAGATATGTAAGTTAGCAGCGTGTGGAATATTTACAACAGTAAAGTGCACAGCATGTAGGATGAGTACTACTACACTTTTTGCACACAGTATAGTTTCACTTGTTTCCACACACAGGTTATACTTGAGCCCTCGAAAAGAATATTTTGTTCCATTTACTGTTTCCCCACTTTTGATTAATTCATCTGTACAAGTACAATTGGTTTTTATGTTATTTAAATGTGAAGCCTGGAATTAGACACTAAAAGTAAAGCTCTACGAATATAAACAATTAAGTTTTCCAGATTAAAACTTTACCATCCCTGGTTCTATTCCCAAATGTGTGGAAAACACTGAGTGAAAGTTTATAACCCAGCTGAAAATACCTTAGATCAGTTGGTGTGGTGCTAATTTAGATATTAAAACCACCAATACATATTGTAAGGTTTTTTACTCTTTGTACATATGGTTAACTAATGAAATTGTGAAATTTTACAAAGCAGTTTCCTCAGCTGCTGGTCAGGGACATTTTTTAAAATATAATAAAAACAAGAAGTTAATTGTATTTTGTGAGTACAGACAAATTTATAATTTGGTGCCTGCAACACACTCAGAAGAACTTGCTGAGGCATGTTCACCGTTGTGGTTACTGCTCTGTGATTTTCCTTTTCATGACAGACCGCACATTTGAAGTAGGAGACAGATCTGGATTCAAGGCAGGCCAGTCAAGCACACTCAGTCTGTGTCTACTAGGGATGTAACGATGCACCACTAGACAGTTCAAAATCGATTCACGTGTGTAACGATTCAAATCGCTTTACATGTATAATGAATCGATATTCACTTTAAACACCAGAGGGCTCTGGCGCTATTCACTCGCCTGGTTGACGGCACTACAGGGTTGCCAGGTTCTGAATTTTCCAGCCAAATTTATTTATTCATTGATTTATTTAATGTGGGATTTATTTCATTTCAGTTTTTTTTTTTACACAAAAAGGGAAATGTGCAGCATTGTTTTGCATAGTTTGTACCTACCTTAGAAATTAAAGGGCATTTATTATTTTAATGAATAAAAGATAAGCACAAATACAGTATTTTTTAAAGAGAAATAATAAAAGGAAACCTTTTTAATTTAGTTTTGTTTAAAAAAATGTATGCACATGTATACACATGTATGCAAGTTACCCATGTAGATGTTAGGGCCTTTTTTATTTGGCACAGAGAACTCAAAGTTTGTCTGGTAATAGGGTTTGCAGAACATATTTGAAACGAACAATGATCAATCATGTAGGAAGCCCTCCAACTTCTAGCCATTAACACTAAAACAGTCAATAAAGTGCATAAAATATGTACAATATGCAGAACAGAACAAAACATGTATTTGTAATAGCAAACCTCAAAATGCTAAACTATGTGCAAAATGGCAATTATACAGGGCTGATTCTAGGACATTATTAACCATCCTTATATTTCAGAAAATTATTCTGCACTCATTAAAGTCTTCCTAAACAATGCCAAGTGTAAAGCATGAACTGAGAGTTCAGTATAGGCAGGAAAGTGGGTTACAAGAACAGACACTGAAGGCTCGCTCTTTCAGAGGGATCCAGTTTCATTGTGTATGGTGATCTCTTTCTCCGAGGTCTTTCAGGCTTAAGGCCGGGAGAAGAGATCGGCTCAGTGTTGTTTCCTGGATCGTTAGCTTCATTAACATGTGTTAACCAATGCTGCCATCGGTTTAATTGAGATGCAAATGCTCCAGTGTTGGATTTCTGCATGGAGTGACCCATACCAGGCCGGTTAGCCTAGTTCAGCTGTGAATTCTTTGAAAGCTAGAGAGAAGGCTATTCGTCGGCTTTCAAAAAATAAAAAATAAATAAATAAATATAAAAATATATTTTATATACATATATATATATACTATATATATATATATATTCTCCACAAGCTTTCAAAATACTCCACTATGAATGAGAATAGAATTTGTTCATCACTTCATACAGATAGACCATAAAAAGATAAGCCTACAATTAATATAATAAGCAGTATTTAGTTTGGTTTACATAGATTATACTTTGTGTGAGGCGCTTACTGTTTCTAAAGACTTGTCACTCTACACTAGAGTCAAGAATGTTGCTTATGGTTTGTCTCATGTGGGTGTGTTGGGAGCTGCTACCCAGAAAATGATATATCTATACATTTTTCTTTCTTTTATGTGCTAAACACTAATCAGGAACTAGATGTAAGCAGAAACTGTAGCTGTAAAAGAAATGATGTTTTGACTAATAATTAGAAGGCACATCATGTGACACCGAGGTCCTGTCCCAAGTGGTTTTAGAGGCACTTAGGTCCCACCTTTAGATACACACTCTGAAGTATAAATAGCCATATTATGGTTGAGGCTGTGTGAGGGGAGAAATATTCAGCACTGTCCAAATAAATCATGTAATATCATCCTAGAAAATCAGAGTTTTTCATAAGCGTTTTCTAATAATGTTTATTATTAACAGTGGGTCAAACCGTAGCACTTGTCAGTATACGCCATAGCTTAACTAAAACAATGTGCTGACCTGATGGATTAGATACTACACTGTACATTCTACTCACAAATGTACCACAAAAATGCAGAAAATGCAGAGGAAATTCAAGGGGAATGATCTCCTTTCAACCGACCATTAATCTAGCCAAAAACTAAAGCTTAAGGACCAGAGGGGGAAAACGGTTTTCACTTGCAAGTTTTCTGAGCTGCAAACACAACTATCACTCGTCACCCTTTTACTTTTTCTCTTCCTTTTGTGAGCTCAGCTTGCTTATTCATGATGGCCCTCTATCATTAAGTGCAATTCATCACAAGCTGAGTATCACTCACAGAGGAGTGATGGCACTATGATCACTGGAAAATAGAAGCCGATGTTCTCATGTCTAGAGACACAAGTCAGGAAATTAAACGTAGAACATCCTACCTTAAAAAATTACATCTGTAACAACTGAGCATGTATATAATTATTAATACACATGCGCATGAAATACTGAATTAAATAAAGAGTAATTATAAAAACAAGGCTCAAGTGAAACTCACTGCTAACTAATAAATGTATTAATTGTGACGTACATTTTGTAATTAATTATTCTGTAAAACATCCTAAATATTACAAAGCCATTTATAGCTACACAAAGCATTAAGCTTGAGCAATACAAGATTATCCAATTCTAAGACCAATACGAGTTTAGCTAAGGTAATTGCTGAATGGAAGCTTTAATTTTCCCAGGCCGGAAAAAAAAGAAATCCACCCAGTAGCGTGTCCAATTGTAAAAAGCAACATGTAACATCATCTTACAAAAACAACAAACCTAGGTTCGCTACATATTATGTTATTAGGTTTCAGACATAATGATGAAGCACATGCCACATACACACGCAGTTTTGCAACAAAGCCGTGATTCTATTAGATGCTATCGAGCGTGTTTCCATCTCTGTCTTAATTGCTCTAAAGTAACCAGACACACAACCAGGGGACCTCGGGAGCTGGGAGAAACATTCCAGAGAGATCTTATCCCAACACAACAGAAAAAAAAAAAGGCAGACGGAAATGCAGTTAAGTGGCTGAGCTCGGAGGCTGGAGTTAGTCTGTCAGCCCAAGGCTCTGATGAGCTCGTGCGTGATAGCCGTAAGTTTTGGACTTGTTTCCTGCCTCTTCGGGCCAGACTCATTTTTAATCAGCTTCAGGTAATGACTAATGAAAACGCCATTTGCAATTAGCAGTAAGAGTCAAAGAGCAATATACGTGACTTGCTGATTTGAGATTTACTCATAAATGTATGCACCATGCCAAAAATCATCTTTGCTGATCAAAAGCAACAAAGCCATTTTGTAACCGCATGTCTAATTAATTAGATTTGTGTTAAAACCTGTACCAGTTATGAAACTAGGTATTTCTTTCAAATTTTAAATACTCTTATGCATATACATTTTACTCAAATTAAACAAAAAATAGATTTATGTTATTCGTGTTACCATTTGTGTTACTTAAAGGCAAATTAATGCCACTTCATATGTATTTTTTTAGAATAAATGCTTCACTGACAAGTTAAATGTATTGAACTAAATATCAGAATTGTATCTCAATCCTAATCATGCTAAAATTAATTTATAAAATAACAAAACAACTTGTTTAAGGTATTTAATGCTATCGTGGATGTTTAATGCAAATATTAACACTGATGTATGATTTACTAACAGCTTGCATTAATTATCTATTACAGTCAGGATAAACTGCATGCACGTTTTATCTATTTTCATCTCATGACTATGATAAATTAAATACAAAATAAGATTTACAATACATAGATTAGTCATTATTTTAGTGCACACATTTGATTTGAAAAACAAATATGTCCTTAAAAGCAAAAGCAATCCCAATTTCATTGTATAACACAAACTGTATTTATTTGTTATAAATTATGTTGTAGATTGATTGTATGTTGGTGTAGGTTGTAAAATTAGAGTACCTCATAATTAGTTGATCTAAGTAAAATGTGGTTAAAGGGTTAATGGATTGGTCTGCATGGTCCATAGCACCTTACAGACCAGTCTTAATAAGGTGCCTTCTTAATAAGGTACTGATTAAACTACCACCTGAACCAAATCTTATTTAACTGCTGTGGTCATCACTATCCTCATGCAATTAGACCAGTTGGGTAAAAAAACAGTACCAGTAGTACCTCAAAGTAACTGGAATTCAAAAAATAACTTGAGTGATAAAAATGTTTAATTCTGGCATTACTGGTAAAGGCAGTGCGTTCATCCTTAAAATCTCAAAGATGCCAATTCATAGGAATAAGGTCAAGCAGCACACACTGGGGACATAACAAAGCTACAAACCGGCAGAGGGTGAAAATGACTCTTCACTGACGGGAAAGATCTGTAAGATAACAACTATAAGATAACATCAGCTGACCTATAAAAGAATAGCAAATGGAAGATAAGTGTATGGCAAGGCTAGTCTGGAGTTGTGCAAGGCTAAGAAAAAAACCCTTCCTTAATAAAAGCAGCGATAAGCAGGAATTGCTAAAACGTATAGGGCTACAGTGGACTAGAGTAAGGTCATCTCTGATGAGTCCAATTTTCAGCTTGGCCCAACACCTGATCATCTGATGGCCCAGGCCCAGAAGAAAAAAATATAGTAACAGTGTAAAAATTGGTACAGGCTTGGTAATGATCCAGGCTGCTTCAGCAAAGGTATAATCATGTAGTTTAGTCTACACTTACAAGTTTATCTTGAAAGAAAACTAACTTCCTTTGTCTCTGACATCGTTCACAAACTCTTAAGACTTTTAAGAATTTTTTCCCAGCAGGACTATTATTAATTCTGCACAGCCAGGTCAGTCAAGTCATGGCAAACCCAATCTCTGGACCTGAACCCGTTTAAAAACCTCTGGAATGTGATCAAGGATTATGTGGACGCTCACAAGCCATCAAACATGCTCTAAACTGTAATATTTGTATTTGGAATATGGGCAAAATATGATCGGTAGTTTAAAGAGTAAACAAAAAACATGTATTTTACTTTAAAATACTTATAAGTAGCATTAGTATAGCAAGTAACACCCTCTCTGTGCATGTACACTGCATTAAATGCTAATTAACAGGCAGTTCCCAGTGGGAATACGATAGGAGATGCATCAAAATTTCTATAGTCATCCTTCATAAGCTTTGAAATAGCCTGACTGCTAAGATGGATTTTCATATCCTGCCATCGCAATCTGTAAGGTTAATGGTGGCCCTCTTACATTGTGCCTCTTAAGTTACAACCAGCGGGTTTGTGACTCTGCTGATGAGGACTTTGTATGCCTACAAGCAGTCTACTCTTACTCAGCTTATTTGTCAGGTTGTGATTAATTCCATGCTTGGCACAAGAAGACATTAAAGTCATATTCAAAGGGGAATACATTTCACCTCAAGGATAGCATGCTATTTAAACACCTCTGTTTGGAAAACCACCCTGCCCTCTGCCTCCTAGTGCTTTTCTCTTAGAAATTCCTAAGTAGCTAGTGTGTTTGATGCCCTGAACAGATCGTTCTGCCAGGAGAGCAGATCTCTCGCCAGGAGAACAACAGCAGGTGCAGAAATGGCAGTTGTCCGGTTCATGCTTACTTGCACTGTGGTCAAGATTAGAATAACAGAGTTAGCCCTTCACCAAAACCCATTTATTGCCTTTCTCTGCACAATGCATCTTTGTCTGGACCTGCTTTCTCAGGGCTTTGGATTTATAAGTCCTCCAGGATAGACATGGCAGAAAAGAATCAAGTAAATATAAATCTTAGAAATCATGCAGCTGTTAGGAAAAATACTAGGCACTAAATATTAGACCTGTCATTTATGTGATTTGCGTATGATAAATGGTGTCAAGTGCAGAAAAAGCATGCTTCTGTGCTCGCCAGATGAACAGGTTAAGCGTGACAGCATGTGCTATGTGTGGAACAGTTCCCTATCAAGAAGACCAGTGCTTGACTAAGGTGTAATGACTGCTCCCTGTACGTAATTAACTTTGGGCTGCAACCCTGTTGATAGGCGGAATTAAATTCCTTAGTTTTATGGAAAGTGGCAGTGCACTGTCGGAGCAGATCAATGGAAATGTTCTACCCTATAGTGTTGACTGCAGACTACTTATTATCTAATCGAGACACAAACTTAACATTACTGTGTCTAAAATGAACCATCGGTTTGTTTAGATTCCTTAGCAAAGTAAAATGTAAATGCCAAATTACTATGTTGAGGTCATTTTTGTCTTAGGAACTACTTAGGAATTACTAAGAATAAAGTTACCTACAAATAAGCAGTAATATTAGACAGTTATCTACACCTGCAAGATTCATAAGAAGTGAATGAAAAGCAGCACAGGGGGCCCTTGTTGAAACAGGTGTCCTGACCCTATAAAATGGAATGTGTTGTCAGTTGGTAAGATCAGGTCAGCATTCCTCTCCTCAAAATTATAAATATATATATGGTATGGTTTTTTTTTTGTATGACTGGGACACTTATAGGTTTGGGACACTTTAAGGTTTGCTTGGCTCCACAAAATGACACAATATATGGTGGAATCAGTACACATGAAATATTAAAAATTTAATATTTAAGTATTGTACAATTACCCTTAGCTCTCTCTTTAACGAATAAAACAACGGTATGGTGGTATTGCACATAAATATGTATTATGTATTTATGACATACAGTAAAGGGGGAAACAAGTATTTAATGATGTTAATATTTAAAGTGCATACATTTAGTGTCAAAAAAGTATATTTAAAACAGAAAACATATTCAGTAACACTACGATATGTAATTACGAATAAAATTATATTATGTATGTACATAAAAATCAAGCTATATAAAATATTTTTTAATGTTGACATTGTTTCTCCTTGCAGTGAGAGCCTAAATTTATCAAGGACAAAACATTTTTACTAAAATGTAATGTAATTAGTTACACAGCCCTAGCAAACACTTTAACATCAATGTCAGTACAACTTATTCAATATTCTGCAAATGGAGAGTTTATTGAACCACAAATGGTTCATGGACCAAGGCATTACGCATTTCACATGCTTAAGTAGAAGGCAAACCAGCAGTCACGCAAAAAGTGTTTCAGGACAACCTGAAGAAGCTGAAACAACACTTACAGAGCGAACAATAAGCAACAAACTGCACTGCAGTCAATACACCCCACACAAAAACAAAGCACAGTAATGCACATCTAGCCAAAGTTTTAGCCAAATAATATTAAAACAATGGTCAGATAAAGCAAAAAATGTACTTTTTGGTAATTATTCAGTATTATTCAATCACCAGAACACCAAACACACAGAACAGTATGAAAACATGTGTGGTGGAAACATTATAATATAAGTGTGCTCTCTGGCAAAAAGTAGATGTATAGTACACAATATAAATGGAGAACCATAATAACAAAAAAATAAAGCAGAATGAACTAAGTTAAGGTGCTTGCAAGTCCAATAAAAATATAAAAATTTAAAATTGAATGTAAAAAGTAAAAAAAACTGATCATTTAAACTGGGTATTTTACGCTTAAAGTGTGAAGTAACAAAAGTGGTTTAATACTTGTTTTAATCACTGTATATTACATTCAGATTTGTATTTTATTTAACCTTTATTTAACCAGGCAAGTCATTAAGAACTGCTTCTTATTTACAATGGCGGCCTGGCAAAGCCTCTTGAGGAACAATAATACAAACAAATTTACACAAGACATTAAAAACAAACAACGATGATCACAATACAATAACATAGTCGAATCACCCAGCAACAGTATAAAAGAAGAATCAATTTGTCATACAGCTGCATGTATCTCTTAAGATATCTGTCATTTGTTTTTTAAAAGACGTCTTAGAAATAAATGTATCCAGCCTTAGAGTATTGTTTTAAGTCGATCATTATTTACTCAGCCAGCATTGCTAGCATCTGACTGTAGTTCTGCCCAAGGCCGAAATGCCTGAAGCGAAGATAATCCAAGCACTACACTGCAGTACAACAGCACAGTGGAACCACAGGTTCTGGTTTATCATGCAAAATTATAACACGGCCCAGAAAACGAGCCGAGGAACTTAATGCAGCCTTCTTTTGTTTGTTTCTTTAATGATTTAACTAACTGATTTGTAGTCAGAAAAGTTTAAAGAATTTGATAAGGTATCCCACTACATACATGTTTATAATATTCTGTAAGCATGTTTACATTCAGATGTTATGTTAACGTTAAACATTTGTGATTGACTATGTATTTTCAATCTCCCTTTCCCTTAAGAAAGCAAGGCTTGTACCTGAATAGGTCAAACAATTGTTTATAGTGCGGTTTCTAATTTTTGCAGGTTCATCTATGGATAAATTATGCAATATTAAGTAATATATATATATATATTATGTAAGACATTATTATGGAATATGAATTATATAGCATAATAAATACAATTGAAGCTTTAACCACAAAGCTAAGTAAACATACAAACTAGATATTTAAACAGGCTTAGCATCAGTAACTACTATTTACCTGCATTTGAATACAACCAAAATACAGATGACATGTTTTTGTTGGTATATTACAGTAAATATTTTCGGTAAGATTTAAAGCATGTTTTATTTCTATTTATTAGTAATATTGTGATATTATACTGTACATTACAGTATGCTTAAGGGAAAATATCTGAATTTGACTATATCATCCATCTCCACAAAAACAGTTTAGTCAAATCTTATGCTCACTAAGAAAATAGCTTCTAATGACGTCATATTTGAATCAAAAATAAAGTTGCAGAAACTGTGTAAAACATTTAACCTATATTGATTAATGCATCATTGGTGTGTGTAACATTTCAATCCATGTCCTTATAAATTTAGTTCACTGTGATACATTTTATGATATAGACTGAATCACATCTCAGTCAAAGTTCGAAAAGCTATACATAGCCTAAATTTTCTTTCCATTTTCTTACATCTGTCAAGGACAGCACTGCAGGGGGAAATTACACTGCAGCCCATCTACCCTCACCATTCTGAAATAACAGGTCTGTCTTGTTGAAAATGGGGCTTTTAAGTGTGGATGTGATGCGCTGTGGTGTAATCCGGTAGAGACACAACCCCTTCTCCTTGGCAGCCGTCTGCGAATTCTTATTGCCACCCCTGCCTTCCTATCTCCTTTTCTCTCTTTCTGTCTATCCCGTTTTCTAGCCTGGCGGATGCCATTGTTTAATTTAAGCTTCAGATTTCTTTATGATGGAGTAATTGATTAGATTTTCAATGTTGCCTAGAAAATACAGTAGGTTAAAAAGTTGTTTGGTCCTGCAAACGCTTTTTTATTTATTTAAATATGCAAGGATCTAAAAATTATATCTCTGCCTTAAGTCTAAAACATATATGCAGTACAGAAAAAAAAAATTATTCTAGTCTAAAACTATAAAATTGTTTTTAATTACTATGGTTGTCGCAATTCATTTTAAATAATTATTAAAGGTTAGTTCCAAATTTTTATATAATTTAAAAAAAAAAAAACATCAGGCCATCAAAACATAAAAAGCATCTGACACTGAATCCCTTACTTTAAACACACTGTTCTTTCTTTTCATATCAAGCCTATGCTATTCTCCTGAACCTAATTAAAGTGGCAGACCATGATCCTTCCATTTGAGAGGGCACCAAATTGCCAGAACAGCTTGCAAGAATAAAAAAAGCTTCAAACATTAGCAAAAAAGGCACTGCCCGGTCGGTCCTGATTGTTCCGTTGATTACCAGTCGTAAAATAAACTCGTTTGTAAAAAGCCAGCATTTAGCCTTCCAAAGGTCCTATACTCAAGCATGTTATATAAAATCCGTTAGTGCCTTGTTTATTTTCTTTAAAATGGTGGGTAGTTATCGGCACAGCATGAGTTCAAAACACTGTGCAAACACATGGCTGCGTAAAACTGGGGAAAGAAGCGGTCTGACTTGAGATTATTACATTGCACTGCGCGTGGCTCAGCTGTACGGAAACGGCATCGATTATGTATAATCACTTTTTCTCCACTTCTGCGTAAAGGCTATTCCCTTTCCTGCATGATCACTTGCGCCCTCTCGATACTTGAGCAGTAAAAGAGCAATGTTGCAGAAGAGTCAGGTGAAATAACTCTCTCACACATATTTTATTTCAAGTGCCCAGACTCTCACCGACTAGCAAGATTACATGCACACGTATTAAGGAATGCCACAGCAAGTTGAATTGAACCCTCTGTGTCTGACTCAGCGGTGGACAGCAGTATGGTGGCTTGCAGTAAGTATTAAGCCAGCCAATGAAAATAGTATCAGGGTAGAATGGCAATCTTATGCTTTGCCTCAAAAGCCACATCCTTATACCAATAACTGTGAGTGAAACACCCCTGCTTATTTTTAAGTTGGTGTATTCTGGCTTTTTGGAATGTTCATCAAAAGCTTTGTGTCTACAGTGCTCTGGTTTTTTAACGACCAGTTTCTTAATATATTAATATATGTAGAAACTATTCCGTATATTCTACACATTTCTACACCCATGAAACATGAAATGCACACATGCTTTTGATATATAACATATGGTGACTTTCTTTAAAGCAAAATAAAGCCTCACAAATCACAGTCTACTGCTCTACTGAGCTCCTATAACGCAAATGAAAAACAAAAAAATCACCTATAAGAAAATTGGTGACAGGCCTCAATACATAAGAAACAGAGCTTTCTCTGTAAGTGCCAAAGCGAGCTGAACAATCACAATGACTCGGGTTATGCAGCTATAATCTGGTTCATTTTATCGAGACAAAACGCTCAGACATCCAAAATTTACAAACCACCGGTACCAGATTACTCATTAAGCACACACATTTATTATATATTTATTCAAAGCCAAATGTGTTTGTGTGTGTGCGTGTACAGTTTCTGTGTGATGACTTTTTAATTAAATTTAATCTAATTATTTGACAATATGTCAAGAATTGAACGCCTTGGCAAATTTTTTCAGAGCAGCGTAGAACACGTTTTCACGCTGAAACACAAAGGAAGCGGAAAAAATAGCGCATGAGCATCCTAACCCACCCGTCTACAGGGCCCACTAAAACTAAAGGGGATGTAGTGTCTACTACCGAAACGGCGCAGGGGCCACTTTGAAATGCTAATGGTATGGCTTCAAACAGGCCGTATTCACACGTGCATGAATTTAAAACATTTTGGTGGGTGGGTGTGTGTGTGTGGGGGGGGGGGGGGGGGGGGGGGGGGTTGTATGGGCACAAAATGGCAAGGGCAGTGAAATACGAGCAGTGTTAAAATTTTAAATAAAAAAAAATCCACACGAATACCATGTGGTGTCCTTTAGTAAGCATGCAAGTACAAACTTTATTGCTGGATGATTTGCTTCTATGTGTAAACCATTTATTATATAGCATACACTTTTTAATCATCTAATAATATTCTTGCATGGGCTGATTCATTTTGAAGAGGTATGCGCTACTTAAATGGCATAATTTTACCAGCGGTTTGATTTTTTACATTAATGTGCCCAGGTTAAAAAACTTCATTTTTGCTATTTTAAAAACCATTGCACTTCATTAAGTTAAAAAAAATCCACCACTGTTTTGTAGCCAATGCACATATGGTAATGTACATCAAGAATCAATTCTATATTTTAACATATATCACCTGTGTTATTTATGTCTATTTCTACATCACAATATTCCTTAAAGACTGAATGTTTTTCATCTTTCCATTTTTACACTCATGGATGACTAAGAGCACACCACACACACATACTTGAAGAGTAGACTTGATTTTTGACTTGAAGTCGGGCCATGTATTGAACCATGAAAGACAGCACTGCCAACTTTTAATGCGTCTCGCTAATAGTGTATAGCAGAAGTGTGCCCAGCCATGCGTGTGAACCGACTTAGATTTTGAGTGCAATACACAGGATCATTTCTACACACATGGAAGATGTTAAAGTTAAAGATCAAGTGAGCGGTTGTTGGGCAGACAATGATTGTATGTAGCATTGTTTAAGTCTGTATATTTCATCATTACCGCAAGTGCTTTTGGTATAATTAAGGTACATTTTAGGAATGATTTAGGGTTTTCCACATCACTAGTATTCCTGTCTTGTGAAATACAGTGTGTATTACGCTGTGTGTAACCTGACTACATTTTTTACTCACTACAGTAGTTAGTCTGAGATCAGTCTACACAAGCACACACACATACTTGACCTTAAATAATTATACATTTGTAGCAAGATTTAGACAGATTTAATAAAAATGTTTGGTGCATTACTGATGAGAGTGTTTTGTAAAATATAAAGCATGTTTTTTATGTAAACACACTAAAACTTAGTGCCTTGCACAGCATGAGAACACTCCTACACACAGTTAATGATAAACTAAAAACTATTAACGTTGTTTGGGCAAATAACAAATAGTGTGTACTACTGCTGAAAACTATGTTTTAAGTCATCACAGCAAAGGCTTTTGGGCTTGTGGGATTTAGACAGATATAGGTTGAATTTAGTGTAAATATAAGGTTTTAGTCACAATTTTCAATGCCGTACACATTTTAAAATCAGTCTAGCACAAGGATGATACAAAATAAATTAGTAAATTAAAGCTAAAGTCTATGTTTTTAAACGTGACATATTTAAGCTGGTCAGGCTGACAACCTAATAAATCTGCATACAATTCAAGTCTATCATTTAGCACTTTACATATTTGTGCTGTTTCCTGCACTGTAATGAATATTTGTTGTATTTCTAGCTTGTAATTATGCATAATGAATATTTGTACTATATTTGGCTTGTAATTTTGCATTGAACAAGACATGTTACTGCTGGCCAGGGTGATGATAAGCTTATAAGCTGTTATAAAGTTCATAACCAGCCCATGGTACTAGTGAGATATACATGTTTAGGTATCTTTTTTAGGTAATATACTGTTTTTATTAAACATTAAGGTTGTTACAATGTTGTTAGTGTTTAGTCCATCAAAAAGATGTAACAAAAAGTTGAAGAAAATGTGCGACCTGACAGTCTAAACTTCTCCAAAGTACTAAATTAGTCCTAATTCTGTCATAAATCAACTTCAAATAATAATAAATAATAAAAGATGATTTAGTTTCAAACATTTAAAGTCTGTGACTTTGTTTCACGTGTAGGTACGCATTCATGTAAGTTACCTAAAGCTTCCATTCATTCTTAATATAAGTAATAATATAAGTGATACCACATTTTTGGTCATTTTAACAGAGCAGGTTTGTTTGTTTGTTGTAAAACTGTTTATACTTCATGCGGTTGTTTGTTTGTTTTTATTTTGTTTATTTGTTTATTTATGGTGTAACAACTTGTAAACTGTTTATATAGCTGGAGTGTGTTTGATTTTTCTGTAATAAAGCATGCATTTAGAAGGTGATTCGTTCAGCCGTTAGATTTGTTAGAAAGGTCAGAAAGTTTCTGAGCTCAAATCAAACTTACAGACGCATTTACTGCACACAATGTACTGATAATAAAGCACATAGCGGACTTACCTGTTGTTCAGGATTAATACAGTGGTAAAGAGTATGAGTTGGGACGGACGGTGCGGGCAGGAGTTTCAGTGTTAGGCAGAGCAGCCAGGCTGCAGAGCCTGCTCAAGGAGACGCACCGGTGGTGTTAGCGGTGACCGAGCTTGTTTTTTTCCCCCGACTCTTTACAGTACAAAATAAAGAGAAATAAGTAAAAGTCCAAGTGTGCTGGTTCTCTCCGGTCTTTAGCTGAATGAAAGACTCAACTCAGCTCCTGTCCCTGTGAGAGAAAGATGCGGTCGTCGAAGCAGCTAACGACAACCTGTGTTCAACAACTGCTCTAAAAACAAACAAACCTTCATAAAAAAATAAACTAATACAAGGCTCGAGTTAGTAAGCTTATCCGTGAGGTGTTATTCAGTAAAAACGGTAGAACTGAGCGTATTTTATTCGAAGAGAATTCCCGTCGCTCGTCTGGTGATGTTTCACAGCGCGAAAGGAGCTTTTCGAAAAAGGTGATACGGACCTAGCTCCCACACTCACGCGCACTCACGCGCACTCACACACTCACTCAAACACACACAGAGAAGCTGAGTGGGGAGCGCGAGACGGTCGAGTTGGCGCGAAACCACGATGTGGATTCACAAACCGGACCGAACCAGTTTTCCTCTCTAGTGTCTAGTATGCTATTGCTAACCCGTTTATATACCTAACCGCTGTAATGACGAGTGCTCACGTCGCTGTTAAACACTTTAACTCGATTTAAAACAGTTTATAAGTGTGTATTTGAAGTAAAGTTCGTAAACTAACTTTTGAATTCGACAAAGCCAGCTTAATATGCACGAAGAACCGTGAATATCAACGTTTTTCCATCTCCAAACGGTTTACTATGCAAAAATCAATACCATGACTTGAATTCTTGTGCCCAACTCCAACTTTTTTGTCTATAAACTAATAATACAAGCCATACATGTCAAAATAAAATGAAGTTTAGGTTTTTTGTTGCCTTATATATCAGTTAACTTGACTAAATACTGTGCTATTGAGTTTAGACTGTGTATTATACCATGTTGACTGCTTAATGTACTAGCAGTGATCACTCGTAGGCTGGTTAAATAAAATGAAATAAAATATGAGCATTTTAATTTAAGCTCGACTACGTCTTTTAAAAAGCACCAAACACCAAGTTTGTGAGTAAGATAGACGTGATCCTACACAACAATACATATTTAAAGAATATTACAGGTATTCTTATATTAAGTTGTAGAACTGCTACAATACTTGTATTTTTGGCAAAAAAGACGTATTATAAAACATATTTAGTTGTAAAATATAGTCATTTGTTTTTGAATAAAGTGACGTGTTTGAGTGGTAAAATATTTACCCCGTCTAAATTGGTTTTTGTTTAGTTTTTTTTCTTCTACTATTTAAAAAAAGAATCACGAAAATATACCAAATAATTCAACAACTTATTCAAATAGCTTAATAAAAGTTTTAAACTTTAATTTGTCATTGAACTATATGCTTTTACAAGGCTGTTGTTTTCCTTTTTATCTTTCTTAAAGTAATTTTCTATTCACTGTAAAAATACTTGAATGCTATAAGAGCAAAAAAACATTTTATGTAAATGTGCAAACTGTAATTTTTTGTTTGTATTAAAAATTATTTCTACGAGTGTAGATTTAAAACTAAAAAACAAATCTTTGAAATATGCTTCTCGTAAGCTGATAATACATTTCTCTTGAAATTCTCTTCTCTTTATTTATTGTTTCCTTTCTATCTATTACATTTCTTTTGAAAAAAAATCAAAGAACAAGAGTCACATACAGACGAAAGCATATCAGAAAGTGCAGAGCTTTGCTTTTTCAACTAAAAATGATTTTCTGTTTCCACTGTTGCCCGTTTTCTACTTCATCTGACCCGCTTACATGGTTCTTAATGCCAACATGGGGGACTCGATCCCTCTCTCAGTAGGCAGTCTACTCTATTCATCCAATAGCCACAGTCATTTTTTTTTTTTCAGTGACTCTAGCGTGCATCGAAAAGCAGAGAAAAAGTGTGGATTGCTTTTTTCTTTCTCTCAAAACTTAACCTTAATCAGAAATAGAAAGGCTGAAGCCATGCTGCGATTCACACAGCTAAACGCTGAGAGAAAAGCCAAGGTAATAGTGCCTGTCTTATTCAAGAACGCAGCATTCCCTTCGCTTAATAAAAAGGCTTCATGTTATACAATTTGTCCAGCCCACCTCTGAGGCAATGACACTGCCTTCGAGTCGAAACCCTTGACTATTAAACAACAGTCTTAAATAACAGAGGCCGCAGTGGTGAGCAAAACATACTGGCCAGTTATTTCAAAAGCATTTGATCCCAACATGGAGAAAATTATTCTGAGCTACCGTTACGCCGAGGGTTTCTCTACACATGGCTTTAATATAGTAAGTCTTTTAACTGGGAGAAATATGAATTTGAGGCACACTCGACAGGTGAAAGCTGGAGGATGAGGTGGAGACACTTGTGTTTTTGTAAGCATAATTTTCCATAATAATCAAACCCTTTTCGGGGGACAAAAGAGAAAACAGATGGAACAAAGGTCACTCAATGGCAAATATTCATTCCGTCTCTCGGAACAAGTGATGAGTATGCATTAGTGTTAGTTAAAGTAGAAACATGTGGAGTGCCAGGGGTTAAATGCTTCAATAGTGCTTTTGTACAGCATTTCCTTGGGTTTCTTAGTTAGAATCTGCTTCTGTTATATCTACTGTAACTCCGCTTCTGTTATATCTTCTGTAACTCCAGGCAATATCATAATCATAATAATTTAACAGTGATCTCTGTGCGTCATGAATCACCATTATCAGTCAATCACTGATAATTATTAATTAATTACCTAGGTCATTAATTCATGAAATACTATGTAAGTAGTTACTTCACTTTTTTCATTTGAAGAGTTTTAATTGGTAATCTGTGGTAGCAGGATTTGGAATAATTCAATCCTTTGACTGAATTCAGTCTTAAATCCTTTTGTGAATTATGACCAGACAGCTGTAAACGCACAAGGTGATGTCTAGGTAAAAATATTTCATCAGTGAAATGAAAGCTAGCCCAGCGATGATTTCAAATGTTCAGATGTTGTTCAGAATCATGTTTAGTTAAAATAAATACCAAAAAACATTTTTTTTAAATGCAGTAAAACAGAAAATACAGACATGAAATATCTAAAAATATATTCTTGTTTATAGACTGTTTTTATTATGTAATATAATGTTATTGTTTTATAATAATCATGTCTAAAGAAAAGCAATTAAACCTCCGTCTTCTCTGATCTGCAATGTATTTAGATTTCAGTTACGAGGCTGTTCCTTTTATTGCGGACTAAACTGTAAAGGTCTGTGTATATAGTATTATATATAAATATTTTTGCATCATTTATATAAATATATATTTTTATTCAAAATGGTATTCAAATGCAATTAATTAACATTTATTTAATGTTCGTCATTATATTGTGTGAGATATAATTAGCTTTATAATTAATATAATATTTAATATTCATAGAGAATACGCTGTATGCATTTTTGTTTGTTATCGTAATCCAACATATAGAGCGATGCAAAATTTTTTTCCTTTTGTTCTTTTTGAATGATAAATGATTGTGCTATGTTCAAATATAATATAAATATAACTGTTTGGACTAGTGTAGACAGAATCATAATCGCAGGCCTCAGAGGAACTTCCCATTCACCAGCTTCCATGACCGCATTGGTTTCTGGATTACACAAATGTCAAATATCTTGACCGTTAAGAGAACAGACTATGCAAACAAATGCTGTTCCAGAAAATGTCTCCTGGTATACCCCTTTTCTTTAGTCATCATCTCTCTCTCTCTCTCTCTTTCTCTCTCTCTCTCTGAAATCAGATACCTGCTAAAGCAAATATCTGTGCAACAAATCCAACCAAAGGTAAATGGTTTAGCAACTGTTATTAAGGTCACTGTAATTAAAACTATATGTTAAGTCTGAACTCGGGAGCTTGATGCGGTGACGGCGACAGCCAAGTGGAAACATGTGCCTTAGCTGTCTCCCATCCAAAGAAATGATATATAGTGACCCATAATATAACGCAGCAGCAGCCAGCAACTCCGAGTTTGCTTTACTTTGCACTGACTTGCTCTGGCTAAGGTAAATGCAGCTATTTAAATAGAAACATGAGACCTGTAGGGCTGTTTAACGATAAGAATTAATACTATTCATGCCGAAATACCAATGACCCTTTTATACGTACCTGACAGGGATTTAGGAAATGCAATTTGTCTCAAATGTGTATGTGGAACAAAAATGAGATCTGGTCTGTACCAGCTTAGTACATGCAGGGTCATGGGTCAAAGGCTCCAGGCATTGTTACTCAGGGTATGTGGTTGTTTGGCGTTAACAAAGAAACGGAACCAACAATAAGAATTTTAAAAGCGTACTCATATAAGTTTATGACATATGCTGTATATGTTAGCGTTCGAGAGTGGACTACATCAATTAACCGAACTTTACATTTAGATACATCTCAAAACCACAGTATGTGTTTCACCCATTAAGCCAACTTAGTGGCGTAATGTTTTGTCTAAACAATGTAATGGATTTGGTCAAACAGCGACGTATAGTATGTTTAGCTCCAAGTGTTGTTTATACAGCTTGCTAAAAACTTAAATTATGCATTTTATGACAATTTACTTTTAACTAAACTTGGTAATACTCGCAAATGTGGGCGGCATGTCGCCTCACAGCAAGAAAGGCCTGGATTTGATTCCCTGGCGAGGCTGCCAGGGTCCTTTCTGAATGCAGTTTGCATGTTCTCCCAGTGCTCTGGTTTCCTCCCACTGTCCAAAATTATGCAATCAGGCCAATCGAAGTGTTCATGTGTGGGGCGGCACAAGAAGGTCCTGGGTTCGATCCCCAGGCGGGGCGGTCTGGGTCCTTTCTGTGCAGAATTTGCATGTTCTCCCTGTGTCTGCGTGGGTTTCCTCTGGGAACGCCGGTTTCCTCCCACATTCCAAAAACATGCAGTCAGGCTAATTGGAAAGTCTGCTCTATAAGTGAATGGGTGTGTGTGTGTGTATGTGTGTCTGCCCTGAGATGGACTGGCGTCCCGTCCAGGGAGTTACTGTGTGCCTTGCGCCTATTGAAAAGCTGGGATATGCTCCCCCCCCCCCCCCCCGTTACTTTAATTGGATAAGCGGATAAGAAAATGAATGAATAAATGAATGTTCGTGTGTGTCTGCCCTGCTGGACTGTCCCAGGTGTTTCTTGCCTTTCGCCCCATTAATCGGACCCACCTCGGCCCTGACCTGGATAAAGTGGTGGTAAAACAGACTGAATGAATGAACCTTTGCTAATTGTTTGTGTAGATTTTGTCTATGACCTTGCAGTTCTGACACTAATGTGCCGTCAGTGTAAAGTCTCTTACACACATCCAGCTTTAAATGCACTTTGTGGCACAAGAAGATGCACTATTACATTACTGATCATGTGACCATAACCATAATGCTCAAGTGCATTTCACATTAGCCTATAATTATTTTTTCTAGTGTTTCAATTAAGATAATTATGCAACACTCTGATATTAATTATATAAATTAATCTTATCAATCTGCCAAAGGAAATAATAGTTGTATAGCTTAAATAGGTTACACATGGCCACTTTCCTAATGGCTAACTAGTCCTATCTGGGGTTTGAGAGGTTAGTCTCATTATTTAGTGCCTAAAATTGCAGAAAAATAGACTCTGATTAAACAATAATAGACCTCTTTAAATACATTGCTGCCAGAAGTGTGCAATAATGAAGGAGCCACTCATCAATATTTTTATATTAATTAATGTGAATACTATAATAAAATAAAAAAGTATAAGTCCCCTTAGAGGTCAGTAATCTCACGAAATGCATAATCACCCGAATGTTTAATTGAGCAGGGGGAAAACCTTTCACACACATGAATAATTGTAAAGGAAACAGCAGTGCATTCCTATTAATTCTGCTAATTTAAAAGCAACTTTTTTTAGCCTGTATGAAAGAATGCAATTATGAAAGCTTCTAAATTCATATAGTTTATTTCCATAACACATTATTGTTCTAAATATATTCATTGGGTGCTCAGCAATGCATGACGTGGTCAGAATTAATACACAGCCTTTGTTACTTAAGCTGATCTTAATTTTATGTATTTGGCCTCATGAGAAGCAGAGTAAGTGGAGCAAATACTCAAATCTCTGATTGAATTGTTCATTTGGTCATTTTTACACAAACAGCTATAGAAAAGAAGAAACATTAATTATATGCCGTGGACAGAGTTTGGTGCATTGTGTATAATGCTATATAACGAATAGCTCACATACAGTGTCGTGTTTTTCAGAAAACATAGAATTATTCGTAATTGTTATTAATTCAAGCCAAAGGCTAGGGCTGGCTCAATACCATTTTCTTTATGTCCGATACCGATACGATACTGCAAATTGAGTATCTGCTGATACCGATACAATCTGATACCGTTATTTCTCCTCTCAAACAGCCAAGCAGTAATAATACATGTCTCAATGCACCATGGTTAAACTAGCTATATAAATAACAATGCTCAGACTGTGAAACTAATATTCTAAAGAACATTTAGCTTGTTTAACACCATACAAACATTTAAAGTAAAATTTTAAGTGCAACTTTATCTGTATTTAACAAATAAATTATAATTTCAGTATAAAATTCTAGATCTGTCAACTCTCAAGTCTACACCTTAAAGAGGCAGCGAAAAAATTATAAAATAAATAATAAAAAATATTATTTAAAAACAATAAAAATGAAACAATTAAATAATAAACAATATTATTTATAAACAATAAAAATGAAACAATTAAATAATAAAAAAATATTATTTATAAACAATAAAAATGAAATAATTAAATAATAAAAAATAAACAAATGTATCTGTCTTGTCCCGGCTTGGAGATCTCTCACATCCTCAACGATTAATCCATCAGTGTTATAAAATAAAACAAACTACTCCGTTTCCCGTTTAGCCACAGATGTCCTCTTTAAAATACAGCAAAGTTTTTAATAAGTGCACTTTGGTTTTTAATAATCTAAAAACATGACAGAAATTTAACAAAAAACTGCATCAATTCTAATTGGTCCATCGCTTTTGATTGACATCCACATGTTCCAATTGTAGACACTTTGGACGGCACGGTGTAAAACAATGTTTTTAGATGTGGCAGTAGTAGATGATTTTTTAAAATGCTAAAAGTTTAAGTAGATCAGTGTGTTTTAATTTCTAAATGGCCTTATTTACATTATGTGTTATTTACATTAAGTGTTATTTACATGAAGTAACAGTATCGGATCGGATTACAAGTTTTTTTCTTTCCAATGTCCGATCCAGTGATTTGGGCCAATATCGGAAATATGCCGATACAGAGTATCGGATCGGTGCACCCCTATTCAAGACCAAAAAAGGTCATTTAGCCTTGTTCATTAGTTTGGCATTATAATAGCATGAGGGATCACTGAATGAAGTATAAAAAGGATGTGAAACAAATGTAATGGCCTTCATAGTCAAGAGCCAATTGAACCCCTTTCACTTCTACAGATCTGTAGAGTTTATTTTAAAGATTATTTAACCTATTTAGGTATGCATTTCGTCATAATTGTGCATTGATTTTGGTTTTGCTAAGCTGCACGATTTGGCAACGTATTGGTTGTAAATGTGTAAGATTTATTGACCAGTGTGTGTTTACTCTTCTTGACATGTTTAATAATTATTGATAGATGTTATACACTGTATAACTGGGGTTATGGCAAAACATCTTTCAACCTTTTTTAATTGACTTTATTTGTTGGAGTACCATCTTGTTACAGAATAGTACCTGATTTATTTCTTTGTTTGGTAGATCACTTATCAAAAAAATCTCATTTACACTGAATTAACTTGTATGTGAAGCCATTTATTTAAGTTCTGTTCTGTATAAGTTTATAGCGGTTTATTTTCCATAGTTGTACCACTGCCACTAAATTAGTATTTATTTACGTAATTAGAACTGCTTTTTCACTATCCGACAGCAATGTTCCCCTACTGATCTGTGACATTTTTGTAAACAGTTTCATGAACCTAAACATAAACAATCTGGTCTGTGTCATCAGCCTAGACGAGACCCAGACCCATACCACCCGAGATCAAGACGAGATCAAGATAAGTCTGAGACGACTCAGTTTACTGAGACTGAGTGTATCTATACTACACTTAGAGGCCACAACAGAGGATTTACTCCACTAGAATAAATATTTTCCCTTGTGCTCCAAATACCTTTATATTTTTAATCCAGAAATCACTGTGATATATGTGATATAATGAAAAATATACTTTTGCTCCATACCAAAACCAGTCACAAGTATTGCAGTCAAGACAAGACGCATATCACCCATACCACTTAAGACCAAGACCAAAAAGTACTAGATTAAGGTAAAGCGCAGATAGTTTAGTGTGGAAAATTCTATCTATATAGTATATTTGTACTTATTCCCATGCCTAGAGGAATAAATACACAAGGATACATTTTAATATCTTTACTGGAAACTATAAAAAGACCAGGAATAATAAAATACATTTGAATTTGTCAAATCAGGTCTGTAAACCAGATTATTTTGTACATTTTTTTGTGCTATAGATTGTTGTCTTGTTAAATAATACACCTACAATTTATTTTTACTTTCTTTATTCTATTATCATTATAATTCAATTATACTGTACAATGATATAATGAATTTTTCTTTAGATACATTTTCCTTTTTCTTGTTCAAAACTAATATAAATAGGATGTAAATGTTTACACTCAGCTGTGTAATTATATATATTATGAATTAAATCTTATAAAGGACATCCCTGATCCCTAAAAATGTTTTATTATTCATATTATTATGATTATTATTATTATTATTATATTATATTATAGTTATTATTATATTATAGTTATTATTATTATTGTTATTATTATAATTATTCATATTATTATTATTGTTATTATTATATTTAAAGTAAGAATAATTGAACACATTTTCTACAGGAAACAAACATCTACAGATTTAATGCACATAATAAAATGTTTGCTTGATGTACCATATTTGACAATCATAGACCAAGATATGGCATCTATATGTCTCATTTTTTTTTCAATTAATTAAGCAAATAAATATAAATTTTGTATTAAAGTTTTTTAAATTAATTAAGCAAATAAATATAAATTTTGTATTAAAGTTTTTTCAATTAATTAAGCAAATAAATATAAATTTTGTATTAAAGTTTTTTCAATTAATTGAGCAAATAAATATAAATTTTGTATTAAAGTTTTTTCAGTTAATTGAGCAAATAAATATAAATTTTGTATTAAATTTAAAAAAACGTATTTATTTAATTCAGTTTCTTCTTAAAAGTATGTTAAATCAAGGCACATTGCTCAATCTTCAAGCCCAAGAACAGTCTACAATTAATAAAACCCTGATTCACCTTTTTAAGAACAGAACAAGTTACAATACCTGATGTATGATGTGAAAGGTCTTCCTCACTGCCAAACTTTAACGTCTGTCCTCTGGGAACTAAAGCTTGATTCAGTACTTCAGATCAAGAACAAAAGCTAGAAAATACTGGTGTTTTTACTGCAAATAAGATAAGTGGCATCAGATTTATTTAAGACTTGCCTTGAAAATACCACCTACCAGCAAGCAGTTGTAAACTCAGCTAGAGGATATAACTTGAGCAAAGAAGAATGACCTCTGTACGGCTTGGAGCCCAAAATTCATTTTTACCACAATAGACATCCCTGCTGGTCAGGCTTCCCACTGGCTCCATTAGGGAGATAGGATTATGGGAACGGCTCACTGTGCAGTGGAACCCTCCTTCGACTACTCCGATTTGAATGTTAATTCTGCCTTTGTGACACTACAATGGATACAATGGCCGAGAGATACCCTTGTCAACAAAATCTCGAACGGCTACATGCAGTAACGGAGTCCTCTTTTGAATGAGAATAATTCTCAGTTGGAATCTGTGTCCATTTTGCTGTCAAACTTTGTTAAGCTGTATAATGCGCATGAGAAAACCATGCAGGTTCTCTTATTTTTTTCCTCCACTAGCCTCAGGTCTGTATTTAAACAAGATAAGGACAGATCAAAACGATATTTTAGTTTTTTCAGTCATAACATTATCTTTGCAGTGCTGTAAACTCGGATCTGAGATGTTTGGTGTAATATCATTGGTGTTCAGGTTGCTTTAAGGCTCCAGTGTAGGTTACTTGATTGAATTCGGCCCCTGGAGAGGGTCTGCTTGTTCAGGAGCTGAGGCGTGAACAGCGGGACTAAAACAGAGCAACCACCAGGAACTAGATGTTTACCTGAATAAACAAACCAGGCATATGGCATTTGAGGCGATTAGCATGTGCTTTTTTAAAGGTTGGGGATGCCATTTATAAACGTTCAGATCCAGAAACCTTCACATTGCTCTCTCGTGTGTACTACTCACATATTGGCACACTTCAGCTGAAAATAAGGGAGCCAAAATGCTCAGAGGCTCATGTGATGTAAAATAAAGCCAGTGATGTCAGCAGTGCTTTATTCATTGGTTGCAGTTCATCTGAAAATAGGGCACCAATCAAAAAGCAGAACGGGCAAAGTATCCAATTGCGTCTCTCTGCGGCGCTCTCTCTGAGAAACGTTCGAGCAGATCTTAATATTAATGCTGGTAGTGCTGAACCCTCCACAAATCCGAGCTGTAGACAGCTGCCTCGCCTGGAGTGTATTATTCCTCTCTTCACCAAACAGCTTTCAAAATGAAACCACTCACTGACTTTCGCCCATATATTTGATCGTGGGGTACCCATACTCCATTATCCATCAAGCAAATAAAATATTGAAATGCAATTGCGGAGATGTAATATTGCAAATGGATTGCTGACAGTGCTTTCAAGATCTCTGAATACTTTTTCTATTTATATGTTAAGCAAAAATATAGAGTTTTTTAGGTGTTATAATGAAACTGTGAGCAGTCCCTTAATTTTTGTTTTCTCCTTCATTAATTAGGTTTTGTAATATTCGGTCACAACAGCTTACCCATCATTTTATTTGCATTTGTGATTGCTCTAATGAAAATAAGAAAATGGCACACGTTTGGATAATATTCATGCGGCTAGGATTATTTTTAAAGGCTTGGTTTTAGTGTTTTAGCCTATTTTGACCATTGCTTGAACGGCAGTCTGAGAGACTATTTAATCTATTTCAATCGTACCTTCCACTGGCAGCATTTAAACCTAACCTTAATGTCTTAAATGCTCCTTTTTGTTATAAATACAAGTATATTTTCCCTTAAATCTTAAATTATAGAATAGACATTCCTGTAATAAACAATAATAAACAACAATACACAGTAGTACTGTACTGTACATAAAAAAAACACACATCACATTTCAGTACAGTACGTGTGCTGAACCATACACCATAACACATTTCATTCCAAACATAGAGGCAAGATCAGTCACTCGAACTGAGCTGATATGAGCTCATATTTCTCGATTTTTTCATTTTCTCAATTTTACAAAATATAAAGAAAACACCGGAAAACCGTCCGCTCACTGTATATACACCGATCAGCCATAACATTAAAACCACCTCCTTGTTTCTACACTCACTGTCTATTTTATCAGCTCCACTTACCATATCGGAGCACTTTGAAGTTCTACAATTACTGACTGCATGCTTTGTTAGCCCCCTTTCATGCTGTTCTTCAATGGTCAGGACCCCCACAGGACCACCACAGAGCAGGTATTATTTAGGTGGTGGATCATTCTCAGCACTGCAGTGACACTGACATGGTGGTGGTGTGTTAGTGTGTGTTGTGCTGGTATGAGTGGATCAGACACAGCAGTGCTGATGGAGTTTTTAAACACCTCACTGTCACTGCTGGACTGAGAATAGTCCACCAACCAAATATACCCAGCCAACAGAGCCCTTTGGGCAGCGTCCTGTGACCACTGATGAAGGTCTAGAAGATGACCAACTACAACAGCAGCAATAGATGAGTGATCGTCTCTGACTTTACATTTACACGGAGGACCAACTAGGTAGGAGTGTCTAATAGAGTGGACAGTGAGTGGACACAGTGTTTAAAAACTCCAGCAGTGCTGTGTCTGATCCACTCATGTAGCTACTGTAGCTCAAATTGCTGTAGAAGTTAATGCTGGTTCTGATAGAAAGGTGTCAGAGTCCATGCCTCGACAGGGAAAACACAAGAGGGGGACCAACACAATATTAGGAAGGTGGTCATAATGTTATGCTTAATCAATGTGTAGCAAATCCAAATAGTAAACGGACTTGCTAATGATTATGCAACTCATTCCATTTTAAAATAAATAAATACATTTAAAAATAACTAACACTAATGTTTTTATGATGCAGAATGCAATGGGCTGAAAGTCACAATTTCTAACAATATGCCAGTCAAGTCTCTACACCAGTCAGACGCAAAACAATTCAACATTAGACGGCTGGGTTGGGTTTTGGGGGTTGGGGGTAAAATCTAGACAAACAAGTTGCAGCAGCAGTTAAAGTTAATGGGGAGAAAGAGACGTTTACATGAGTGTAGACTCATTCTCAGCGGTTACATTATATTATACGATGTGCAAATCATGCGTAAAAAGCTGTTGTTTACTTTAAATTTTCTTTACAAGTTTTAGGGTGGGGCAGTAGTGATTGAATAGTCAGAATAATTGAATTAATACCTAAATAATGTTGCTGTATTTAGTGAAAACACATATTTTTAGGGATGTAACGATACACTCTACCCATGATGCGATACGATTCATGATACTGGGCTCACGATATGATTTTTCCCCAATAAAAAAAAAAAAAAAAATTTAAGACAAATTATGACAAAGTTTCCTTTTATTATTTCTCTTTAAAAAATAAAATAAAATACTGTATTTGTGCTTATCTTTTATTTATTTAAATAATGAATGCCGCTTTATTTCTGAGGTAGGCACAAACTATGCAAAACAATGCTGCACATTTCCCTTTTTGTGTAAAAAAACTTAAATGAAATTTTTAAATGAATCCCACATTAAATAGATAAATAAATGAATAATACAAATAAAGAAAGTCTCCTCACATAAATAAATCTGGCTGGAAAATTCCGAACCTGGCAACCCTGTTGTGATGTCAACCAGGCGAGGTGAATAGCGCCAGTGCCCTCTGCTGTTTAAAGTGAATATCAATTCATTATACATGTAAACCCATTTGAATCGTTACACATGTGAATCGATTTTTAACTGTCTTGTGGTGCATCGTTACCTTCCTACTTATTTTACTTTGTTCTACATTGATATTTAAAACTACATTGATGCTGCATAATGATATTATTCATTTTGCATAGAGTTAATAAAATAAAACTCCATTAATCACTGTTACAAATATACAGAAGTCTCCAAACTATTTAGAAAATGCACTAAAAGAAAGTATTTCCTTTAACTAACCACACAAAAAAAAAAAAAAAAAAAAAAAAAACACTCTATATGACTATGTTAGGGTGAGGCAAAAATAGAGCTCAGTAGCAACAAACACTTATGATGGATTTTTGAAAAGCAGGATGGCTGTACAGATAAATAACCCAACTCATACCAATTAGTATGGTAAATGATCTGTAATATCACACATTAAATAAATAATACAAATAAAGAAATAAATACATTTGGCTGAAAAATTCAGAACCTGGCAACCCTGTAGTGACGTCAACCAGGCGAGGTGAACAGCGCCAGAGCCCTCTGCTGTTTGAAGTGAATATCGATTCATTATACATGTAAACCCATTTGAATCGTTACACATGTGAATCGAATTTTTTACTGTCTTGTGGTGCATCGTTACATCCCTAATTATTTTACTTTTTTCTACATAGATATTTAATACTACATTGATGCTACATAATATTGCTAAATGCTGGCACCTTCCTTACCTGGTTTAACATAATATTACATTTTCAGGAGGTTTAAATATTTACTTTAAAACAGTGCAGTATTTGTAGTATGTTGGTGGTTGGCATTTTAATTTTTTGGGTTGCTTGTATGTGACATTTGTAGAAGTTTGGCAGCATTTAAGGAGAATTAAAACCTACAATAAAAACAAAATAATTAATTCCAGAATTTTATATTACTACAGAAGCCTATTTAATAAAACGATCTGCATAAACACCAGTTATTTCACCAGTCATGGTTTACTTTTGGATGCTTTAAATAAAATTCTACACTAAAAGGAGAATTAGTTGGAAGGAAAAATGCATGTCATATCATTGTTTTCTTGCTTTTGTCTGCAGCCTTTGTTGTGCTTGCCTGTGAAAGCTGAGCGAGGCATCCTTAGGTGCCAGATTTTTTAAATGTATCACTATATACACCGACCAGGCATAACATTATGACCACTGACAGGTGAAGGATATATTAGGCAGCAAGTGAACATTTTATCCTCAAAGTTGATGTGTTAGAAGCAGGAAAAATGGACAAGTGTAAGGACTTGAGCGAATTTGACAAGGGTCAAATTGTGATGGCTAGACGACTGGGTCTGAGCATCTCTAAAACTGCAGCTCTTGTGGGGTGTTCCCGGTCTGCAGTGGTCAGTATCTATCAAAAGTGGTCCAAGGAAGGAACAGCGGTAAACCGGCGACAGGGTCATGGGCGGCCAAGGCTCATCGATGCACGTGGGGAGCGAAGGCTGGCACGTGTGGTCCGATCCAACAGACGAGCTACTGCAGCTCAAATTACTTAACACAATATTAGGAAGGTGGTCATAATTTTATGCCTGATCGATGTAAGTCAATTACAAATATAATATTTAATACTAAGGAAAAATGCATGTCATATCATTGACCCTATAAAGTTCATACATACACATCCATGCAAAGTAGAGCTAGAATCTCCAGAGCGAGTCTCACATCTATATGTGTGTATTTTTGCCACATTGTCTCACGTTTTTATTCCAGTTCTTGTTTTTTTGCTTTTGTCTGCAGCCTTTGTTGTGCTTGCCTGTGAAAGCCGAGCGAGGCATGCTTAGGTGGGTGCAGCAGCGAAGCTTCATTCTCGTAGGATAATTATCATAGCTGCTCAGACACTTAGCTCTGCTTTTAAGACGAGCATCGCAAAGAGGAGCCTACAACAAAGGGAAGGCATGTTTTGCAAAAGAGCTAGCAGAAAAAAAAAAGATTAGACTGGACCTTTTTAGAAGAGTTGCCTTTGATTCTCAAAGTGTAAGGAATGAAATCACCTGAGAGTGCCACACTGTGCTCCTAAACAGACCAGTAATCAACACAAAATGAGATTTCTGCAATAAAGCCAAGGCTGGAAAATATACAGAAGGTCTGAGAGATGTCCTGGAGAAAAGTGAGGAGTCACAGTGATGCAGTGTTTTCTTAATGCTCCTTTCTTTCACCAAGTCAAGGAAATAAACAACTGCTGTTGTTTAAGAACTGGCTTTTGGCTGCTTACACTGATCAGTCATAACATTAAAACCACCTCCTAGTTTCTACACACATTGTCCATTTTATCAGCTCCACTTACCATATAGAAGCACTTTGTAGTTCTAAAATTACTGACTGTACTCCATCTGTTTCTCTGCATGCTTTGTTAGTTTCATGCTGTTCTTCAATGGTCAGTACTCTCCCAGGACCACTACAGAGTAGGTAGTATTTGGGTCGTGGATCATTCTCAGCACTGCAGTAACACTGACATGGTGGTGGTGTGTTAGTGTGTGTTGTGCTGGTATGAGTGGATAAGACACAGCAATGTTTGTGGAATTTTTAAACACCTCACTGTCACTGCTGGACTGAGAATAGTCCACCAACCAAAAATATCCAGTCAACAGCGCCCCGTAGGCAGCGTCCTGTGACCACTGATGAAGGTCTAGAAGATGACCAACTCAAACAGCAGCAATAGATGAGCTCTCGTCTATAACTTTACATCTACAAGGTGGACCAACTAGGTAGGAGTGTCTAATAGAGTGGACAGTGAGTGGACATGGTATTTAAAAACTCCAGCAGTGCTGCTGTGTCTGATCCACTCATCACAACCAGCACAACACACACTAACACACCACCACCATGTCATTGTCACTGCAGTGCTAAGAATCATCCACCACCTAAATAATACCTGCTCTGTGGGGGTCCTGACCATTGTAGAACAGGGTGACAGCAGGCTAAAAAAGTATGTAGAGCAACAGATGGACTACAGTCAGTAATTGTAACTACAAAGTGCTCCTATATGGTGCACAGCAGGATGGCTGTACAGAAAAATAACCCAACTCATACTAATTAGTATGGTAAATGATCTGTAGGATGGGGTGTTTTTATGTGACAAAGCATCATGGACTCCATAAAGTACCAGGGGATTTTAAATGGAAATCTGACTGCCTTAAAAAAAAAAGACACATGGACGGCTGGATCTTAAAAAACATACATCTATAATGGTTTGATGGCCACAGAATCATGGCAGACAGCGACTGTACATATGTTTAATTAGCTGAAGAGGAAAGTCCACAAGTGAGGACATAGGATTATTGTATTCTCTGCATTTTGAACAATATGAGACAGCTGTTATAACTATTATTTTGATATATACAGTGTATCACGAAAGTGAGTACACCCCTCACATTTCTGCAAATATTTCATTATATCTTTTCATGGGACAACACTATAGACATGAAACTTGGATATAACTTAGAGTAGTCAGTGTACAGCTTGTATAGCAGTGTAGATTTACTGTCTTCTGAAAATAACTCAACGCACAGCCATTAATGTCTAAATAGCTGGCAACATAAGTGAGTACACCCCACAGTGAACATGTCCAAATTGTGCCCAAATGTGTCGTTGTCCCTCCCTGGTGTCATGTGTCAAGGTCCCAGGTGTACATGGGGAGCAGGGCTGTTATATTTGGTGTTTTGGGTACAATTCTCTCATACTGGCCACTGGATATTCAACATGGCACCTCATGGCAAAGAACTCTCTGAGGATGTGAGAATTGTTGCTCTCCACAAAGATGGCCTGGGCTATAAGAAGATTGCTAACACCCTGAAACTGAGCTACAGCATGGTGCCCAAGGTCATACAGCGGTTTTCCAGGACAGGTTCCACTCGGAACAGGCTTCGCCAGGGTTGACCAAAGAAGTTGAGTCCACGTGTTCGGCGTCATATCCAGAGGTTGGCTTTAAAAAATAGACACATGAGTGCTGCCAGCATTGCTGCAGAGGTTGAAGACGTGGGAGGTCAGCCTGTCAGTGCTCAGACCATACACCGCACACTGCATCAACTCGGTCTGCATGGTCGTCATCCCAGAAGGAAGCTGACGCACAAGAAAGCCCGCAAACAGTTTGCTGAAGACAAGCAGTCCAAGAACATGGATTACTGGAATGCCCTGTGGTCTGACGAGACCAAGATAAACTTGTTTGGCTCAGATGGTGTCCAGCATGTGTGGTGGCGCCCTGGTGAGAAGTACCAAGACAACTGTACCTTGTCTACAGTCAAGCATGGTGGTGGTAGCATCATGGTCTTGGGCTGCATGAGTGTTGCTGGCACTGGGGAGCTGCAGTTCATTGAGGGAAACATGAATTCCAACATGTACTGTGACATTCTGAAACAGAGCATGATCCCCTCCCTTCGAAAACTGGGCCTCATGGCAGTTTTCCAACAGGATAACGACCCCAAACACAACCTCCAAGATGACAACTGCCTTGCTGAGAATGCTGAAGGTAAAGGTGATGGACTAAACCCAATTGAGCACCTGTGGCGCATCCTCAAGTGGAAGGTGGAGGAGTTCAAGGTGTCTAACATCCACCAGCTCCGTGATGTCATCATGGAGGAGTGGAAGAGGATTCCAGTAGCAACCTGTGCAGCTCTGGTGAATTCCATGCCCAGGAGGGTTAAGGCAGTGATAATAATGGTGGTCACACAAAATATTGACACTTTGGGCACAATTTGGACATGTTCACTGTGGGGTGTACTCACTTATGTTGCCAGCCATTTAGACATTAATGGCTGTGTGTTGAGTTATTTTCAGAAGACAGTAAATCTACACTGCTATACAAGCTGTACACTGACTACTCTAAGTTATATCCAAGTTTCATGTCTATAGTGTCGTCCCATGAAAAGATATAATAAAATATTTGCAGAAATGTGAGGGGTGTACTCACTTTTGTGATACACTGTATATCTAAGATTTTGGTGCCCAGATACCACAGCACACCTTCTGGGGTCTAGTGGAGTCCATGCCTCGAAAGGTCAGGGCTGTTTTGGCAGCAAAAGGGGGACCAACACAATATTAGGAAGGTGGTCATGTTATGCCTAATATATATATGAGACTATATATCATATATATCATATATCATAACATTAAAACCACCTCCTTGTTTCTACAATTATTGTCCATTTTATCAGCTCCACTTACCATATAGAAGCACTTTGAAGTTCTACAATTACTGACTGTAGTCCATCTATTTCTCTACATACTTTTTTAGCCTGCATTCACCCTGTTCCTCAGTGGTCAGGACCCCCACAGAGCAGATATTATTTGGGTGGTGGATCATTCTCAGCACTGCAGTGAGAATGACATGGTGGTGGTGTGTTAGTGTGTGTTGTGCTGGTATGAGTGTCCACTCACTGTCCACTCTATTAAGACACTCCTACTTAGTTGGTCCACCTTGTAGATGTAAAGTGAGAGACGATCGCTCACCTGTGGGGGTCCTGACCATTGAAGAACAGCATGAAAGGGAGCTAACAAAGCATGCAGAGAAATAGATGGACTACAGTCAGTAATTGTAGAACTACAAAGTGGTTTACTCCTATATGGTAACTGGAGCTGATAAAATGGACAGTGTGTGTGTATATATATATATATATATAAATTGGAGTATGTTACCATTGTGTTACAAGGTTTTTCATCCATATCAACAGCCCTGTTATTCGTCTAGACATATCAACAGTAAAATAAATGAATTATTAATTTATTGCAAAATACAATATGTTCTCAACTCACATGTCTTCTATCACTGAATGTGGATTGGCCCACGAGGCAAAATAACAAGCCAGCATGCAGACAAAACAACAAAAGAACATGGTCTAAGATACTCTGAAGCAATGCATGTGAAATATTTAAATGAAAGCGTTTGCGATTTTTTTCCTAGCGCATAAGCTGATAGAAAACCCTTTCTGTTGGCACCAGACTGTCTGACACAAACTCAAATTGATTCCTAATTGAGTTTGTATGGATTTTGTATCCGGCTTTTGTTGGTTACATTAAGACCTGACTAGTCTCATTTTACTACGGCCTGTGCAGATGAAAGGCAACTGATATATCCATGTATGACAGTGACTTGCATTATAAGTATTGAAACTGCTGAAACGCAAGAAAATCTCTTACATTTTACTTGACTACTCGCCAATATTTAATTGTTATTATTAAATTATGAGACGCATATGATAGAAAAATGAAGCAATAATTCTACAACCCTTCCTGTATAATTCCACAGGTAATTGATCCACAAAATGAAATTTATATACAGTAGACGTATTAAAAAAGTAACAATTTTTTATGCACTTGTAGCCTTAGGAAAACAGAGAGGCTTTAAGACATGCCAGTGTTCACAAATGATATTCCGTGCAGGGAAATGTGTGCTGGGATTGCAAGAAAGGCCAAACACAGATGTTTTCCCATCCCTCAGGGACATGGTGAAGCACAGAGACAAAATAAAGATTTTTCTTAATCTGGACTGTGTCCAAACTGCCCCCTGCGTCAGGCGGCGAGCAGCGGATTGGCAGTGTCGCCCACAGACAGTAATAAAAAGAGTGTGTAGAAAGGTCTGCCAACAGAGGGCACAGAATGTTCAGACCACATACCCGGCTGGCAGAATCCGACTACCGTCGGAGACTGTCTGGACGAGAATTAGGATAATGAGATGAGCCTGATGTTGTGGCTAAGTAACAGAATTGAGTCGATCATGAGAGGTCACGATACCGAGGGGCCGGACGTTATTCCCCTTATTATTTTACTTAGTCATAATCCTCTGCATTGAGTTAGGATTTGATCACTGCTTTACACTAGGTAAGAGCTCCTCTAGCAGGGCACAAAAAGTTTGCAGTTACAATTAATCTTTACTCGTAAAAATAAATAATATGTATATATACTCCTTGTTTCTACACTCACTGTCCATTTTATCAGCTACACCTACCATATAGAAGCACTTTGTAGTTCTACAATTACTGACTGTAGTCCATCTATTTCTCTACGTGCTTTTTTAACCTGCTTTCACCCTGTTCTTCAATGGTCAAGACTCCTACAGGACCACCACAGAGCAGGTATTATTTAGGTGGTGGATCATGCTCAGAACTGCAGTCACACTGACATGGTGGTGGTGTGTTAATGTGTGTTGTTGCACTGCTGGAGTTTTTAAATACCGTGTCCACTCACTGTCCACTCTATTAGACACTCCTACCTAGTTGGTCCACCTTGTAGATGTAAAGTCAGAGACGATCGCTCATCTACTGCTGCTGTTTGAGTTGGTCATCTTCTAGACCTTCATCAGTGGTCACAGGACGCTGCCCACGGGGTGCTGTCGGCTGGATATTTTTGCTTGGTGGACTATTCTCAGTCCAGCAGTGACAGTGAGGTGTTTAAAAACTCCATCAGCGCTGCTGTGTCTGATCCACTCATACCAGCACAACACACACTAACACACCACCACCATGCCAGTGTCACTGCAGTGCTGAGAATGATCCACCACCCAAATAATACCTACTCTGTAGTGGTCCTGTGGGGATCCTGACCATTGAAGAACAGGGTGAAAGCAGGCTAAAAAAGGCATGAAGAAACAGATGGACTACAGTCAGTAATTGTAGAACTAAAAAGTGCTCCTATATGGTAAGTGAAGCTGATAAAATGGACAGTGAGTGTAGAAACAAGGAGGTGGTTTTAATGTTATGGCTTATCAGTGTGTATATATATCTATATATATATATATATATATATATATATTACTTGGAACTAATGGGTAAAGCATTTCACCTGCACACATACAAAATAGATAATTCACACTTCCTAATGAGTAGAAACGTGTCACAACAGATTTTTCTTAATTAACTGCAAGCATGGCAAGGCTTATGTAAGGCTGGCAAACATTAATACAAATACTTTTTAGAGATAATTATTATTTATTGTATTTGTTTATTTTTGATTTTTTTGCCTGGGCTTTCTGTTTATTCACCAAGATTATAAGGGTGATAAACCTCCAAATCTTCCATCCATTTGAAATTGTATTTAAATCAGTCAGGTGATTGGCTAGACCTTGCAGGCACCTTTACCTTTTTAATAACCAGTATTGGATTATATTTGTTGTATGTTTGGGTTGTCCATTTTCATTTTATATTTCGTTTTTAATCCAATGAGATTTAATTCTCTTTTAATACCTCCAATTATGATGAAATATAGTGCTTAAATAGTCTTTGCATGAAAGCAGCCCCATATCATGACGCTCCCACTCTTATTTCTCACCCTGTGTATGATATTCTTGGGATGCTACAAATTTCCAAACATAACAAGCAGAATTATTGCCAACCAAATAATGCATCTTCAAATAAACAAACCATGTCCAATTAAGGTAATTTGATCTGCATAACCTGCTCAGCAAGGCTGAAAATTGTGAAATGGTTTTCACAATAGTGTTTTTAATATTATTTTGTATACCCCCAGTAGGAAATTATACCTGTACAAAGCTGACTAGCAAGGATTGCAGTTTCTGACATCTGGCAATAGTGTAAATGTATAGTAGGGAAACATAACATAGCTTGTCTGTACCTAACTATCTATTATGGTCAAGTACTGTAAAATACATTATGCCTGAAGAATGACCAAGGCTTCATAACAACTGTATAAAGAATGTACTATGTAATGCAACACTAGAGGCTTCATGAAAGGGTTTATATCAAAACGTTTACCTCTTTATTTAGTTTAGTTATAACTAGGGATGTAACGATGCACCACAAGTGAGTTAATAACCGATTAAAAAATTCCACGATTCAAATCGATCTGACATGTAAAATGAATCGATATTCACTTTAAACAGCAGAGGGCACTGGCTCTATTCACCTCGCCTGGTTTACGTCACTGGCGCTATATGCCTGGTTGCCAGATTCGGGGTTTTTCAGCCAAATTGTGCCTAATTAAAAAATTGTTTTGCATAGTTTGTACCTGCCTGAGAAATAAAATGACATTTATTATTTAGATAAATAAACAATAAGCACAAATACAGTATTTTATTTATTTATTTATTTATTTATTTATTTATTTATTTATTCCCCCCCCCCTTTTCCTCCCCCTTTAGTGCATCCAATTGTTCAATTTGCATCGTGCTTCCTCTCTGTCTATGCCGAACCCTGCCCTGACCGAGGAGATCGAAGCTAACCCACATCCCCTCCGAAACATTGGCAGCAGCCGGATGCATTTTTGCCACCCACACATTGATGAGTTTGGCGCCACCTAGCGTTGCATGCGGAGAGACACACCCTAAGGGCACTCTTTCTCAGCCGGCAGAGGTCGTAATCGCATTCTGACAGAGAGAGACCCACCCCCTCCGGTCTCCAATCCCACCCCCCCACCTGAACAACAGGCCAATTGTTGTTCATATAGCCACCCAGCCTCGACCGGTGAAGGCAGAGCTGGATTCGAAACGACGCACTTTCGAGATCCAGCTCTGGTTGCAGCGCGTGTTTTTACCGCTGCACCACCTGAGCGGCCTAGTATTTTATTTTTTAGGAGAAATTATAAAAGGAAACTTTGTCATAATTTGTCTTCAGTTTCAGTTTTAAAAATCGGGGAAAAGCCACTCAGGTGGCGCAGTGGTAAAATATGCTAGCACACCAGAGTTGGGGTTTCAAATACATCGAATCGAATCTCAGCTCTGCCTTCCGACTGCATGAACAACGATTGGCTGTTGTTCAGGGTTAGAGGGTAAAAAGTCTGATCATAGGTCCTCATAACTGGTGCGACTGCGGCCCCTGCTGGCTGACTGATGGCGCCTGCACAGGGCTGAGGAATAATGCTGATGGAGGTGTGGCCCTCCGTACACAGTACCCGTCGGTGTATGAACTCGACTCGTGCAGGTGAAAAATGCAGTCTGTACTGACTGTACGTGTAGGAGGGGGCGTATGTCAGTTGAGAGGCGTCCTCAGTCAGCGGTGAAGGGTCGAATCAGTATAGAGGACGCATTCAGGGTAATTGGACACGACTAGATTAGGGGAGAAAATTGGGGAAAAACTGAAAATTCAAAAATCGTGTCGTGAACCCAGTATCGAGCATCGCATCATGGGTAGAGTGTATCGTTACATCCCTAGTTATAACATTAATATTTAATATGAATAAGGAATACTTATTTACAAACAAACATGATGACTTTAGTCAAGGTGCAGTAAAATCCTTCTCATAAAAGTGAAGTTGTAAAAGTTACAAGAAATAGTATTTTTTGGCTGTTTTTGACTGAGTAAGATATTTATTATTTTTTAATTTTATTTTTATGGCACTTGGGCGTTTTAAATAAGTACATTTGTAATTATAAGCATTGCATATTGTGCATTTTTCTCCAAAATCCCATCTACTCATCATGATAACTGATACCTCTGTTCTATCTTTGTGTCATATACTGCTCAAAACATCACATTTACCTTCTTAGTTTTGTCATATGCTTTGATTTATGTATTACCTATTAATGCGTTATCTTTCTCGTGTTGCTATTAGCCAGTCAGCATTTTTAGAATAGAGGGTTATGTTACGATTTAGTTTCCTGGCTTGGATATGTTCCTAGGAACTAAAACCTTTATGAAGTGAAGATGATAGTCCCCAGGACTCATATCTCCTAGAGGACAATATGCCATACTCAATATGCAATATAATACAATAAGAAAACTCCACTAATATAAATAGTGCAAATCCACTTTTTTAGATAGAACTAAAAGCATTTTAACGAGTGAGTAACAAACATGTTAATGTCCATATAATGATATAATGTGTCACATTAGGGCTGGGCGGTATATCGCAAATATCAATATATTCGATATTACTTTGCATATTCAATATGCAGTAGACCCTTGGGTTACGAACAGTTTATCATACGAACCTTTGGGGTTACGAACGATCTTTTTCAACTTAACGTACGAACAAATTTCGGATTATGAACCGAAATTTGCGAAACACGTGACGCCACGAACAAGTTGACTCTGACCGTCTCTCTCTCTCTCTCTATATACTGTATATATATATGCAGTGAGCGAACATTCGGACAGCAGACTGTGTTGTTCGATGTTTTCTTTATATTTTGTAAAATTCTATATTAAAATGTCCCCAGAGAAGGTGCAGAGAAAGCTCAGTTTTTTGTTGTTGTATAATTACTCTTGCCAGTAGCTGTTACTGTGTATCAGACAGAGGGGACAGTGAGTAAGAGAGAAGAAGGAAATTATTATTTCGTGAAATTACACCTACAAAATACAACGCTATTGAAATAAAGAAGAAAATAATAGAGAAATGTGAGAGTTATTGTTGTTTCTGGTAGATACAATGTGTTATGGTGTATGGTCCAGCACACGTACTGTAGTGAAATGTGATGTGTGTTTATGTACAGTACTACTGTGTATTGTTGTTTATTATTGTTTATTACAGGAATGTCTATTCTACAATTTAAGATTAAGGGAAAATATAGTTTTATTTATTACAAAAAAAGACCATTTAAGACATTAGAAAGGTTAGGTAAGGGGGGGTTTGGGAGGTCTGACACGGATTAATTCTATTTACATGATTTTTTATGGGAAAAATAGGATTAACTAACGAACATTTTGACTTAAGAACAGCCCTTCGGAACCAATTAAATTCGTAATTCAAGGGTCTACTGTATAGAGCATGCGCACACATGCAAACTGAATCACTGTCTGAAACGACCATTTTCCTAACAAATTACTCATAGGAATCGAATCAGGGAGCTGTGCTCTTATCTGGGGTAAAGATTCATTCGTTATGCTCACTCTATTTCATTATGGTGTCGTGCTTAAACAACTCCATGAATCGGTTCATTTGTGAAAGAGATTCACTCGTGGGCCAGGCCTTGATTAACAGCTGTGTAAACCAATCAGAGCTTCAGAATTCAGATTTTGGGCGGGATTTCATGCATAAGTGACAGCTTAGTGAACGAATGACCAGTTTCAGTTTATTACCGTGAGAATATATTATCAGAGATGGTTGTTGTTAGTTAGGTGGACAAACACAGCTGGATGTAGGTTTATATATTCTGGAAGTATTTTGGAAACATACAAGGTGGCGTCCAAGAAGAAAAAGGTAAGCAGCGGTTATGGTTTTATGCTGCTGTGTGGTTGATCTGGGTCGCGGTGCTGCTGTTTACCGTGCGCTTTCTCTTTGCAATGATACGGACAGCATAAATGTGATTGTGAGATTCTGCTGGTTTGTTTGACATAATTATTGTCAATATTAATACAAACACAGCTTTGTAATAATACAAATTATAAACACTGTGATTCTGTCAGAATGTATCAGAACTACAACCCCAAATCAGAAAAAGTTGGGACAGCATGGACAATGCAAATAATAAAAAAAAACACTTACATTGTTTCTTACATTTACATTGAACCTGAGATATTTCATGTTTTATCTGCTCAACTTCATTTCATTTATTAATAAACATCTATTTCAGGCCTGCAACACATTCCAAAAAAGTTGGGACAGTAAAGCATTTACCACTTTGTAATGTTGCCATTCCTTTTTACCACACTTAAAAGACCAAGTGATTTAGTGTTTCTTAAGATGTGCAACAGTACGGGGTCGTCGTTGTCTCATTTTTTGTTCTCCATTCTCCACACATTCTCTATTGTGGACAGGTCAGGACTGCAGGCAGGCCAGTCCAGTACCCGTACCCTCTTCTTCCACAGTCATGCCTTTGTAATGTGTGCAGCATGTGGTTTTGCATTGTCTTTTTGAAAATGCATGGACGTTCCTGGAAAAGATGACGTCTTGATGGCAGCACATGTTGCTCTAAGATCTCAATGTACTTTTCTGCATTAATGCTGCCATCACAGAAGTGTAAATGACCTTTGCCAAGGGTACTGACACAACCCCATACCATGACAGACCCTGGCTTTCGGACTTGCTGCTGATAACAGCCCAGAGAAGTTGACACCGCTTCTGGACATGATTAACATAAGCAGGGCTCTAGACTAACTTTTTGCACTGGTTGCACTGGTGCGCCTAACTTTTTTTCTTAGGTGCACCAGCACAAAAGTTAGGTGCACCCAAATTTTCGACTGCATCGCATTTAACACCGCAGTTTTACAGGTTCACTTTTTAAAAATTTTTTTTTTTATCACTGTCCATACAGGCAATATTGACTTGTAATTAACTAACAATCTGGTCAACATGGCCTCGTCTGATGATCTGTTTGCTGCTGCCTGCCGCTGAAAGGCAGTGGGGAGAGGGGGACACTCGGGCAGTGCATTTATCGCCGCATGTAATGTGTTTTATAGATGCATTGGGTTTTTTCAGCCTTTCAATTCAAAATGTATTAGAACCAGTCACAAATACACTATTGCCGGCCATGGTCTTCCCATGCTCTTTACAGTTAATACAGTTATAGTATTATAGTCTAATTATAGCAATTATTTTTTATAAAAATTATAATAATAGAGTAAATGTGTATGTATGTGAGTATATCTATTTATGTGTGTGTATATTTAAAATTTTATGTATATACAGTGTATCACAAAAGTGAGTACACCCCTCACATTTCTGCAGATATTTAAGTATATCTTTTCATGGGACAACACTGACAAAATGACACTTTGACACAATGAAAAGTAGTCTGTGTGCAGCTTATATAACAGTGTAAATTTATTCTTCCCTCAAAATAACTCAATATACAGCCATTAATGTCTAAACCACCGGCAACAAAAGTGAGTACACCCCTAAGAGACTACACCCCTAAATGTCCAAATTGAGCACTGCTTGTCATTTTCCCTCCAAAATGTCATGTGATTTGTTAGTGTTACTAGGTCTCAGGTGTGCATAGGGAGCAGGTGTGTTCAATTTAGTAGTACAGCTCTCACACTCTCTCATACTGGTCACTGAAAGTTCCAACATGGCACCTCATGGCAAAGAACTCTCTGAGGATCTTAAAAGACGAATTGTTGCGCTACATGAAGATGGCCAAGGCTACAAGAAGATTGCCAACACCCTGAAACTGAGCTGCAGCACAGTGGCCAAGATCATCCAGCGTTTTAAAAGAGCAGGGTCCACTCAGAACAGACCTCGCGTTGGTCGTCCAAAGAAGCTGAGTGCACGTGCTCAGCGTCACATGCAAGTGCTGTTTTTGAAAGATAGGTGCAGGAGTGCTATCAGCATTGCTGCAGAGATTGAAAAGGTGGGGGGTCAGCCTGTCAGTGCTCAGACCATACGCCGCACACTACATCAAATTGGTCTGCATGGCTGTCACCCCAGAAGGAAGCCTCTTCTGAAGTCTCTACACAAGAAAGCCCGCAAACAGTTTGCTGAAGACATGTCAACAAAGGACATGGATTACTGGAACCATGTCCTATGGTCTGATGAGACCAAGATTAATTTGTTTGGTTCAGATGGTCTCAAGCATGTGTGGCGGCAATCAGGTGAGGAGTACAAAGATAAGTGTGTCATGCCTACAGTCAAGCATGGTGGTGGGAATGCCATGGTCTGGGGCTGCATGAGTGCAGCAGGTGTTGGGGAGTTACATTTCATTGAGAGACACATGAACTCCAATATGTACTGTGAAATACTGAGCAGAGCATGATCCCCTCCCTCCGGAAACTGGGTCGCAGGGCAGTGTTCCAGCATGATAATGACCCCAAACACACCTCTAAGACGACCACTGCTTCATTGAAGAGGCTGAGGGTAAAGGTGATGGACTGGCCAAGCATGTCTCCAGACCTAAACCCAATAGAACATCTTTGGGGCATCCTCAAGCGGAAGGTGGAGGAGCGCAAAGTCTCGAATATCCGCCAGCTCCGTGATGTCGTCATGGAGGAGTGGAAAAGTATTCCAGTGGCAACCTGTGAAGCTCTGGTAAACTCCATGCCCAGGAGAGTTAAGGCAGTTCTGGGAAATAATGGTGGCCACACAAAATATTGACACTTCAGGAACTTTCACTAAGGGGTGTACTCACTTTTGTTGCCAGTGGTTTAGACATTAATGGCTGTATATTGAGTTATTTTGAGGGAAGAATAAATTTACACTGTTATATAAGCTGCACACAGACTACTTTTCATTGTGTCAAAGTGTCATTTTGTCAGTGTTGTCCCATGAAAAGATATACTTAAATATCTGCAGAAATGTGAGGGGTGTACTCACTTTTGTGATACACTGTATATGTGTGTGTGTGTGTGTGTGTGTATGGGGCTCTAGAGTGTTAGTGTAATCTTAAATGCAGTGCATTATATTATCTGCTTTACTGAATCTTTTACACAGATTCCCAAAATCGCTTGCGGTGCACTCACTGTGTATTTTGACTACATGTATTCGAATATATTATGGTCTTTTAGTTATTTTTATATTTTATTAACGAAAATATTGTCGTGTTTTTACTTTTACTCGCTAGCATTAGCCACTTGCTACTAGAGGGTCGGCTCACCTAGCCGCTGTCCGGTGGGGATGCTGCGGGTCTTTTGCTGTGCGGTGGTGGAGGTGTGGGAATAAAGGCACACGACAGGGTCGAGTCACTTTAACTGTTTAGTCAGGACTTCGGTGAGCATTACAACACTTTAGACTGCCTAGCTCCAGAACCCGAACTTCCATTCTGGGGACATCCGGCGAGTCTCATATACAAAACTAAACTTACTGCAGAACATTCGAACGCACGTGTATAAACCTGGTGCTGCATTCTGATTGGCTGAGCTGAATGTTGCTTACATATCACCGCTACAATAATGTCTCGCCCTTCGCTATCTCTGATTGGTTTAGACCATGATATTGGCCTAATGTGTGTCTGTTTTTTTTCCTTCGGAAGCCTGGTCGCACCGGTGCGACCTGAGATTTTTTTTAGTCGCACCATTGAGAAATTAGGTCGCATGTGCGACCAAATTGGTCGCACTCTAGAGCCCTGATAAGGCTTCTTTTTTGCACAGTAAAGTGGTATTTGTGCATGTAACTCTGTTTTGTAGTGCTTGACAAAGGTTTGCCAAAGTAATCCCTCACCCATGTGATTATATCAGCTATTGTTGAGTGGCGGTTCTTGATGCAGTGCCGTTCGATGGATCGAAGATCACAGGCATTCAGCTGAAGCTTGCGTTTCCCGATTCTGTGAATGGTTTAATGATATTATGCACTGTAGAGGGAGAAATATGCAAATTCCTTCCAATCTTTCTTTGAGGTTCATTGTTTTTAAACATTTCAATCATTTTCTCACACATTTGTTGATAAACTAGAGATCCTCTGATCATCTTTGCTCATCAAAGACTCAGCCTTTCCTGGATGCTGCTTTTGTACCTTTAGTTTTTTCACCTCATTACTAGCCCTAAGTTGTCCCCGTCCCAACTTTTTTTGGAATGTAATGCAGGAATGGAGGTATATTAAGAAATGAACTAAAGTTGAGCAGACAAAACATAAAATATCTCAGGTTCAAACTGTCTGCAATCAAATAAAAGTCAAAGTAAATGTAAGGAACACATGATTTTTTTAGTCATGTCGCCCAGCCCTAATGTGAAGCTCTGAGCAGATCTTTATCAGGGGCATACACGCTATTAGAAAAAAGTCTGGACTCTTTTGCTAGATCAGTTTTGAGAATATCAGTGAAATATCACCATGAATGACAATTCTTCATAGATTAAAAATCCTGACCTATGCTTAATTCACTCCTTAAAGACCAGTCCAGAGAGACCAGACATAATGACTCTCTTGAGGATCCATGTAAAAAAAAACAACAACAGTGGTATGCAGTAAGCACAGTGCCCTATCCATACAGGATGGCAAAGCAATCAGTTAGTCTACACAGCAGGGAGAGTTCCAGCCGTTCTAATAATATTTTCAGGCATTTTGTTGCAGAGTAGCAGGTTTTGAAAGCAATAACTGTGAAGATGCAGGCTGGAGTGAGTGGGTAATATTCCTGAGCGAGGTTTGGGCCTCCCTAGCTCCCAGCACTGTGGCCTACACACTTGATTGAAAAGAACTCCAGCAAAGTACTTGCAGCGAGGAACGTCCCTAAAGCGAACTGTGTCAACCGAGTTGGAAAAGAAGCGACATCATGCTTGTAGTTGCCTTAAAACAGTAAAACCTAGTGTTTACTTATTTATCATTTTTAATTAGGGATGTAACGATGCACCACAAGACAGTTAAAAATCGATTCACATGTGTAACGATTCGAATCGTTTTTCATCTATAATGAATCGATATTCACTTTAAACAGCAGAGGGCACTGGCGCTATTCACCTCGTCTGGTTGACGTCACTACAGGGTTGCCAGGTTCGGAATTTTCCAGCCAATTTTATTTATGTAAGGATACTTTCTTTATTTGTATTATTCATTTATTTATTTAATGTGGTATTTATTTTTTTGCAGTTTTTTTTTACACAAAAAGGGAAATGTGCAGCATTGTTTTGCATTGTTTGTGCCAACCTTAAAACAGAGATGGGGTCTCGTTTGCGACTCGAGTCCGAGTCGCACATAAGTCGCACACACTGACTTCAGACTCGACTCAGACTTGTTTCAAATGACTTTTCATATGATCCGACATCATTGTGATCGTGTCATTTTCTGCTCTCTAATAAAGCTCCAGCCGGTTTAACCCGCATCGCACGCAATGGGTAAATGTTCCAGCCAGCTTCCGGCGTAGTGATGAAGCATCGCTCCCTACTCCCTCCTTTGGATTGAAGTCTCACTTAAAATGGTGGAATATCCTACATAGTGCACTTCACTGGAACAGCTGGTGTGAATGAAACGCTCCTACAGAATTGGCGCTAATGGTTGTAAGAACCGCTTTCTGAACTAATCAGACCTTCTGATTTAAAATTTTTGTGAAAATGCTGTTATTTGCATTTATTCAGTTTGTGTCACACAGATGATGTGTCAATGAAACGCTTGATTGGCTTTCTAACGAGTTCGTGTTTTACTTCACAACAGGGAAAAGTTTGGAGGTTTTTAATTATAAGCACATTTACAAAATAACGGAGTATATTCCTAATAGGACAACACATGATTATATTTAATAGCATCTGGAAGAACATAAGCTAAGGTAAGCAGTGGTTCTGATTTTTTTTTGCTGTGTTTTGGATTTTGGCCGCTGTGCCGTGATTTATTGCGCTTTTGTTTTGTAATGAAAACAAAACGTATCAGTTTAAGCTTTTAACTGGTACCTAGGAAAGTAAAACGGCAAAATACAGTTGCTAATATTATTTGTTTATTTCTACGCTAAATTTCCAATATATGTTTTGTGTATATTATATTGACTCTAGTCTAAAGACTCGTGACTTGACTGAGTTTATCGTTACATCCCTATTTTTAATCCATATTTGGATCAGATCCTTTGAAAACAATAACTGAAATCAATTCAATTCTGTTTCTTTACTGGAATTTCAGACCAGTTTTCTTTTACCAACTGCTCCAGGTCACTCAGATCTAATGGGCGCTTTCTCCCAAATGATATCTTGAGATCTCTCCACAGATCAGTCATTGCTGCCCACTTCAGAACCCAATGCTTTCACTTAATCTATTTCTGGGTTATTTTGAAGTATGCTTTGGGTCATTGTCCTGTTGGAGGACCCATGATCTCTAATGGAGACCCGGCTTTCTGACACTGGGCTATTCATTGTGCTCCAAAATTCTTTGGAAGTCTTTAGACGTCCTGATGCCAGGCACTTAGTCAAGGCATCCAGTACTAAAAGCAGTAAGGCAACCCCAAAACATCTTTAAAACTCCACCATGTTTGGCCATTGGGAGGCCTAATTTTGTTTTCTGTAAGCGATACAATGGAGTGCTTTATCAAACCTCTGTTTTGGTCACTGTCCACAGAACATTGTCCCGGTAGGATTGTGGCTTCCTCGGGTACGTTTTGTAAAACACCATTCTGGCTTTATGTCTGTGTGTCAGCAGTGGGGTTCTCCTGGGTGTAATACCATAGTGTCACATTTAACTCAGATGGATAGTGCAACAACAGGCACTGTTGTACCCTGTGCTGCATCTCAGATTGAATGAATAATCCTTTGTGTTAATATTCCATCAGTTTTTCTTCTCCGTCCACGTCCAGAAAGGTCAGCTACAGTGCCATATACATTGTGCTCTAAAATTCTTTGGAAGTCTTTAGACTCCCAGGCACTTAGTCAAGGCATCCAGTGCTAAGAGCAGTAAAGCAACCCCAAAACATCTGTAAAACTCCACCATGTTTGACCATTTGTTTTTATTTTCCATCAGTATTTCATCTCCATCTACGTCCAGAGGGGTCAGCTAGAGTGTCTTGCTGACTTGTTCAGTGTGTATTTCTGCCTTGCACCAAGTATTTCCAGGTGACATACACTATATTGCCAAAAGTATTCGCTCGTCTGCCTTCACACGCATATGAACTTGAGTGACGTCCCATTCTTAATCCATAGGGTTTAATATGATGTCGGCCCACCCTTTGCAGCTATAACAGCTTCAACTCTTCTGGGAAGGCTTTTCACAAGGTTTAGGAGTGTGTTTATGGGAGTTTTTGACCATTCTTCCAGAAGCGCATTTGTGGAGTCAGGCACTGAGGTTGGACGAGAAGGCCTGGCTCACAGTCTCCGCTCTAATTCATCTCAGGTTGAGGTCAGGACTCTGTGCAGGCCAGTCAAGTTCTTCCACACCAAACTTGCTCATCCATGTCTTTATGGACCTTGCTTTGTGCACTGGTGCGCAGTCATGTTGGAACAGGAAGGGGCCATCCCCAAACTATTCCCACAAAGTTGGTACGCTGAAGCATTAAGAGTTCCTTTCACTGAAACTAAGGGGCCGAGCCCAACTCCTGAAAAAACAACCCCACACCATAATCCCACTTCCACCAAACTTTACACTCGGCACAATGCAGTCAGACAAGTACTGTTCTCCTGGCAACCGCCAAACCCAGACTCGTCCATCGGATCGCCAGACAGAGAAGCGTGATTCGTCACTCCAGAGAACACGTCTCCGCTGCTCTAGAGTCCAGTGGCGGCGTGCTTTACACCACTGCATCCGACGCTTTGCATTGCGCTTGGTGATGTAAGGCTTGGATGCAGCTGCTCGGCCATGGAAACCCATTCCATGAAGCGCTCTACGCACTGTTCTTGAGCTAATCTGAAGGCCACATGAAGTTTGGAGGTCTGTAGCGATAGACTGCAGAAAGTCGGCGACCTCAGCGCACTATGTGCCTCACTCTGTCATTTTACGTGGCTACCACTTCGTGGCTGAGTTGCTGTCGTTCCCAATCACTTCCACTTTGTTATAATACCACTGACAGTCGACTGTGGAATATTTAGTAGAGAGGAAATTTCACGACTGAACTTGTTGCACAGGCGGCATCCTATCACGGTACCACGTTGGAATTCACTGAGCTCCTGAGAGCGACCCGTTCTTTCACAAATGTTTGTAGAAGCAGTCTGCACGCCTAGGTGCTTGGTTTTATACACCTGGGGCCATGGAAGTGATTGGAACAACTGAATTCAATGATTTGGATGGGTGAGTGAATACTTTCGGCAATATAGTGTAAGACTAACTGCCAACCTGACCATTATGACGTGACTAATAATAACAAATTTATGAATGATCAACGGCAAAAACAAGAGTACATTAACAGAAATGGAGTGAATTTTATTTGGAGGAAAATGAATACCCTGAACACCTAATAGCTTTACAACCCAAACAAACACATATGCTACAACCATGTAGTAAAACAGACATATCTACTATATCTGTATCTTACTCACCGACTGTGACAGAGTACACACCAGCTGCAGCCATATAAAAGGCCCTTGCATGTCCCAAATCCCAAAGCGCTCAGAAATAATACTCCAAAGAATTGTCCGGATAAAAGACCGAACTCCAGGGCTCTAGAGAAGTCCACTTCCTCTATAAAACTTCACAAGCAATTCTGCCACTTTTGCTTCAGTGGCCATGAGCCGAGAGTAAAGGAGATGAGTAGAGGAAATGATTGGAGAGGCTCTGGAACAGAGCCAGGTTCACAGTGTTCCTGCTCTTTTTCTTTCTCTGCCACTGCTGTTCGTCTAGAGACACATCTGAGAGAGACGAGGCACTAATTACTAGCCCATGATCAGAGACTTGCTGTGACATTTTGTCAACTGACCTCCCTTCAGCTGCCACCGGCTGCATCATAACACGAGGGAGTGGGACCACGCTCAGGTGCCCGTGTGTCAATGGTT